>NW_026633982.1:250294-265239 GCF_024868665.1 Triplophysa rosa
AAATAGCAGTTTATTTGAAAATTCTTGCAACTGAGTTTATTATTTTCATTATCAAAGTGTTTTTTTTCTTTCTCATTGTATATTTTTGTTCATTTTTTAAAAGTTTGCGTTCATTTTTATTGGCACAAAAGGAATCCCATAAACTCCGACTCCTCCCACCAAGTTTCCAAATAAGGTTATGGTTCCGACCAGATGCGTCGTATTGATAACTTTGTTTCGATATTGAATCAATGTTTTACTTCCGACGTTAACGTTTCGGTGTACCGACAAAATAGTGAACGTTGATTCAAATATGATTGACGACCGATACTGACCTTTCTAACCAAAAATCAACATTGATTCAACGTCGGTTGGCTATCTGGGAAAGCTCTAACATTTCTTTTAGTCCTGGACAAAAGCTCCGTCCGGGAAACTGCCCTATAATGTTTAATGTGACTGCTATAAGTGTGCATTAAATTTCGTATGTATGTGCGAGTGTTTCATAGATGTGTATGTATGTGTATCTGTTAGGGCAGTTGTGGCCTAATGGTTAGAGAGTCGGACTCGTGCCGGTTCGATTCCCAGGGCCGGCGGGTAACAACTGAGGTGCCCTTGAGCAAGGCACCTTACCCCTACTTGCTCCCCGGGCGCTGCAGTGATAGCTGCCCACTGCTCCGGGGGTACGTGTGTTCACCACTTGCTGTGCATGTGTTCACTACTCTCTGGATGGGTTAAATGCAGAGGTCACATTTCGTTGCCTTGTACTTGTACATGTGCAATGACAATAAAGTTTAATCTAATCTAATCTAATGTATGCAGAGTTTACAGTATATGTATGTGCGAGTGTTTTATAGATTATTTATATAAAAAGTGTACATGCATGCATATAACATAAGATGTATTGGTATGGATTTCACAGTAGTGCGCACATGTTTTTCATGTGTTTGGTTGAACATCCAATAGTATACATGTATATATGTGAGCAATGTATATGTGTGTATGCACGCTTTTATATATGTATTCATAAGCGCAATTTGATTTAAACCCTATACGGCGCCTCATAGAAATACATTAAAACGCTTGCGCATTTACATTATATTTGCGCTGACATGTGAAACACATCTGCTTATATAACGGAGACCACTGGCTTCACAGAGCGCCGGTTCGTACACTGGCTACCGTTAGAAAAGCTTATTTGCTTTTGAAACAGACGCTGTTACACTTTGCTCAACCAGTTACAGTTTGCTCAACCAGCACAAAGGTAGCGCACGCAATGCACTTGTGAGGGAGACCGCGGCAAAAAAATTAATTGTGACCGGAAGTCGTTTCGTAGTTACCGGAAACAATTTGTTGCCTCGTTTCAAACTCGTGTAATGAATGTAAATAATAAAAAAAAGTATTTCTTATTATCCGTTACGGTAGGCTTTTTTCTTTGTAATAATCAGCATGTTATTGCTAACTATGAGGAATTTTATGATTTTTTTCACGGTTCCTGCAGTGCATAGAATATTTACAAGCAGATCCTGTAATTCCATACTTCACAGAACTAGAAGACCATGCACGGACAGTTCGTTCAATTACAAATTTAGTTCGTCGTGCAAGAGGGCAAGACTGAAGAGTGCATAACTGTCCTGGAGTCGTTATGTAATACGCTTAACGTTATTCTTCAACATTTTGACAGCCAGATACTTCAAGGAAGCAACAACTTCATCGTCACACCAACAGTTCGCAGTGGCACTGATGGTCGCCCGCGGTATGATTTGACAACGGATCAAATTAACCACTGCTTGGATCTGGGTTATAGCTGGCAGGGAATATCTTTACTGTTTAGAATAGATCAGACAACTTTTTTCCGCCACAGAGTATGATAATCTGACTTTAATTATTAGGCAAATTCTGGAGAACACTCCAAATGCTGGAGAGACCTATGTTAGGGGAAGTCTTCGCTCAAGGGGTCACCGCATTCAGCGGTGGAGGGTACGCAAAGTCCTGCAAGACATTGACCCTGTCGGACGAAGCTTTCGACGTAGACAAGCCATTCGTCGCAGAGTTTACAGTGTCGGAGGTCCAAATGAATTATGGTATGTGGCAAATTAACTGTTCTCATGAGCTACTGTATTGTAGAATTGCACTTAACTATATGTAAGGGAGGCCCGCTCGATGCAGTCGCGGTGCAGTGCGAGAAGACCGGTTACATATACTGTAGTTAACCATGTAAACCACAAATTAACTGTGATTTTGCTACAGTAACCATACAGTAGTTATACTATCTGTTGTAAAACTGTGGTCGTATAAATGGTAATCATTTGGACAAAAACATGAATACACTTTCACTATAATAAAACTTTTAGGAAACATTTAGGAAAGGTTATCAAACTCTTCGTCTGTTTGAGTAATAATGGCAAATAAAGTTAGTTGCACCAGTTGTAAGTGTCTTAATTTCTGCAAGATTTAAACGATTTTTTTCTAGCTAAGAAGTGTTATACAAAAATGTATTGTGCCATCTCAAGTTAAATATGAAATCACTATTCAACACATTTTCCCAAATTTTGATTGTTTTAGAAACAATATTCTGGTGCTGCAATTATCCAAAAATGGATTTTTAAATCTCACAGTATAATAAGAGTTCAAACAAACAAGTTAAAATATTGCAATTTTTCTCTTTTGACAGGCACATTGATGGAAACCATAAATTGGTTAGATGGAGGATGGTGTTCCATGGATGCATTGACGGGTACAGTCATACAATTATATATCTTGACTGCATAGACAATAACAGGGCTTCCAGTGTTTTGACCCTATTCCAAAGAGGGGTACGCGACTTTGGATTACCCTCAAGAGTCAGATCGTGATCGTGGTATGGAGAACATCGAGGTGGCTCGCTTCATAGGACTAAACAGAGGGAGTATCATAGCTGGAAGTAGTGTCCATAATCAGAGGATTGAAAGACTTTGGGCTGAACTTAATCGTTGTAATATAGCTCAATAAAACGAAAGGAAGGAGGCGGGAACCGGCGAACATTTAACACCAAACCTTAATCAAAAATAAACAAACAATAATACGGACGTAAAAGTAGGCCGGCAGCCCCTCACGGACGACTGCCGGCCACACAAACATAAACACAAAACTTAACATATGTCTGGGCCCCATCCTCTCTCGTCGGCAGTCCCGTCGATTCGTCCCTTTATGCTCCCAATCTCCTCCGTGGGCGATGCGGGACCGGCGCAAGCACAGCTGATTTCCATTATCACTCACGCCACTGGCCCCGCCCCATGGCTCCCGTCCCGCCTTCCTCACCACAATCGTGTAGTATCATACCATTTCTCCAATTTGTTCAGTTTCATGGAGAATCAATTTATTCTCGATTCATTGTCTGAACTGCACCTGTTTTGTTTGCACTACGTTTACATGCCACGAATCCAAAGAGCTCCCTGTCTGTGGATTTTAATTTTATTTTGATCCTGTCTGTACGTTTTGCCCCCTCGTGGGAAGTTTTTATTTGTATTTATCCTTAGTTGATTTTCCCCCCATCGTGGGTTTTTGTTTTGTCTTGATATTTATATTGTCTTTGTTAACCCCTTCATTGCCTGCCTGCATCTGGGTTCTTCCCCTCCTCACGATCGCGACAGGAATGAGTTTATGTTTTATCAGATATATGCTGCTCTGATCCACATCAGTTTAAAGACACCTCTGGCGCTGCTTTGTTTCTGTTGAAATTAAACAAGTTATCAGGGTTAAGCTATGTTTTCAACATTTTCATTATTTATATTTTATTGTTTATTTCATCTACATACATTTAGAAGTAAATTATCACTTGTACCTCTTATCAGCAATCCTAGGAATTTTTTTATAATTTGATGCCAGGCCAGGGTTAAACATACATTTTCTGTCATGGTCTGTGGACCCCCGAAGTAGCCTTGGCCACCCCATATATAAAACTCTAGCTCCGCCACTGCTTAGCTGGTAAACTAGCGTGTGCATATTACTACAAAAATAAACACTTTGCGCATATAATTATATATTTTCTCATCTGGCAAGATTTGATTGATAACATCTTCAGTTTGGCGAAGGAGTAATGCTGTTGGATAAAAATAATCCGGAATTGTGTCCGTGTGTATGTGTGTGTTTGTGCGTAGACATGTGAAGGAAACCGATAAGCTACTGAAGTGTGCTGAACTGGAAGAAAATGCAATAACAGGTAAGACGTTTAAAGAGTTTTAATGGTTAAACATTTCATATTCGTTATAAGATCCATTGCACGGCAAGCTGCAGCAACCCATGTCTGAGAATAACGGGGGCTTTGTGCAAAAAATGCCCTCAAAATTCAACATAAAAGGCATTTTTTGGTCCTTGAATAATACAACTAAAAGTGTTACAACTGTTACGATTAAAATGAAATGTGAATAAAGTGTCTTATTACATCAGATCACTGTGCATATTTCTTTTACATGTGTTATTTACAGCGGTGAGCCTTATAACCTATCAGTCTCGGCGCATGAACGTATACTGGCCAATCAGAAGTTTAGATGAGTCACCACTTGCTTATAAAAAATCAGGTTACAGATACGATGCAAGTCAGATTGATTTATTATAATGGAAGTTTATGTTGGGTCTCGTGTCTGAGCACTTGTTTGTTTTGTTTCCTGTCGAGCACGTGGTGCGGTTTGACAGCTCACTGTCCCCGTGATCGCCCCGCCCTCGTGTGTCTACGCTAATTACCTCATTATTGTTTCACTCTTCTCACCTGGGTTGGCTTTGGTTTTTCTCTCTCTCTCCCCTCCTGGTTTCTCGTCTGCGCTCTTGATTCTTTTCCCTTCTTATACCTGCTCGTTCCTCCGTCCATTGTCAGATCGTCAGTGTTATTTATCACGACCTATCAGTCGTATCACCAAGTTCTTGGGCATTGTGTTAATCATTCTTTTTCGTCTAGGCTCAAGAGCTGTGTTTCCCACATGGTGTCTACCTCTTATCTGCCTGCAGCATCTGCCTCGCTTCAGTGTAACTGGTCTCTCATCTGGTCGGGTTGAAGGAGCTGGAGGGTTTTTCAGTGGTGGAAAGTAACGAATTACAAATACTCAATTACTGTAATTGAGTAGGTTTTTTTTCAGGAATTGTACTTTAAGTAGTTTAGAAACAGTGTACTTTTACTTTTACTTGAGTACATTTTTAGTGCTGTATCGGTACTTTTACTGCGCTATTTTTCCTCGCATTGTCGTCGCTACTTCATATGTTTAATCTTCATGATTGGCTAAGGAGAATCAGTCCCGTCACATCACCCCGTCCACTCAAATCGCGCATAGAAAACTTGCGTTACACAGATTTCAAGACGTCTGCCGCCAATTTGGCTTAATCATGGAGGAGTACGAACGTGTGCGGCAGGCAGGGCGCGTATCAAACGGCGGTTTTGCACACTTGAAAGTCACTGCGGGAAAGGGACACAATACGAAGGCTCGTCCGAGATATGGAGAAATATTGAGTTCCTGTATCACTCCGTTCGCCCAGTTTCATCCAAACGGCTATATCATGAGATAAAATTGTCCATCTCTCTCCAAAGTCTCTACACTAAGTGCTCTGCCCTTATAAGTGAGTAGGGAACATATGCGATTGGAACGCATGCGAAGCAGTTTCGCAAACTGTGCATTACCCGTTATAATGTTGTAAATAACATTCAGTTTCTTGCACAGTTCGATCGACTCGCTTAAGTAAGACGTCATTACATCGAAAGAAGCCGCAGGGATTACTTTTATGTTGCCTCTATCTGTATTTAAAATAAAAAGACATGAACCATAAAAAACCATGGACCACAACTCCAGGTAAGAATCTTTATTGTTCTTCCTAAGAAATAATGTCACATAGATGGACAAAATAACCATTTTATGCGTTCTGTCTGTCTGTCCGAGTTGTATCCAGTTATATGCTTTATCAGTAAGGTAAAGTAGCTATTTTCTATATAAATCTCTAAATTTGATTATTAATAATTATTCTTGGTTCATTAAATGACCCCGACTAAAAAGTAACGAGTAACTAGTACTCTTGAGTAGTTTGAGGTGCAATTTTTACTTTTACTCAATTACTTTAACAACAGTACTTTTACTTGTGATTGAGTACAATTTCAGCAATGTAACAGTACTTGTACTGAAGTACAAATTTCCAGTACTCTTTCCACCTCTGGGGTTTTTCCCCATCTACCATTTAAGCGCATACCTCCCGAGGGACTGCTCGCCAGCCTTTAAGACTACCCTGTATACAAGTTCCTGTCGGTCTAGTGGATTTTCTCCAAGAGAATCTTCCCTGTCGTTCTTAAGGACTCCCAAGTACATTTCTCCGGTTGGTTAAGAGGACGTGCGTTCTGTGGATTTCCTTTGCAGTCGGGAGGACTGTAGAGATGTTCTGCTAAAACCTAGCCTTGTGACTCTTTCGTATGGTATTGTGGATTACCTTGCAGTTCTTGTGTTGGAGATTTCACCCCGTGGACTCTCAGACTCTGCCAGTGGTTTATTGACTATCAGTTGTGGATTACCTTTCTGTTCTTGCGTTGGAGATTTCACCCCGTGGACTCTCGGGCTCTGCCCAGTGGGTCATTGGACTATCAGTTGTGGATTATCCTTCCGAAGTGACTCCTTTCGGAATCTTGCCCAGAAAACTCTCTGGCCCCGTCTACGGATTATCTGCGGCGAGTGGGCGGCATGCAACAGTGCTTTTCATAATTCTGTGGATTCTCATGGGATACTGCCACCTTTTTCCCCTAGTCCAAGCGGCCGAGCGCTCGAGCTGGATGGCCCTATTCAGATCTGACTATAGCCCAGTTCTTACTCTGCAGAGTGTGAGCCACTAGGCGGTTATTCCCTCATTTTTGATTCTCCACTGTGATATTGTGCAAAGTGTCTAAATAAAACCATTACCCTGCTTTTGACTCTTGAGTTTCCCTGACAGTTTAATGCAGTAAACTTCTTTCATTATAACACAAGATTATAATTGCAGTCATTAAATTTTTCAGTTATGGGTTTTTGTTTATTCCCAGTTTGAAAAGTTTTGTTATGCTACTTGTAAGAGCCATTATGTCTGTAGTAATTCTGTGTTTTACCACTGGGTGGAGTGTATGCCTTAATGGGTATATAGGTAGGCAAAGAGTAAAAGAACCTGGTGTGTGTAATCAGGGTGAAGCACAACATTTTTTTTTTGACCGTGTCTGGTGGTAAATGTTTTGAGGCATCCAATTATACTTTATGGGCATGGTGCAGCAGAAATATAAGCAAAAATGAGCTGTGTGAGGACTAAACCAGATAAAGCAGTATTTTGAGGATGAATTTATTGTCTGGATTTCACGCGTCAGAAACTACCCTACAACACATCTACTGACAAATGGCAATTCACGTCACTATACTACTAAAAGAAACAATGTGAAGCTGTATTAATGCATGTCACCCATGAACTATTTGTCTTTATAGTCAGTAAGAATGACATCCTAAACAATTTTTAACATTCTATTATTTGACAATAATCAAATGTTTAAAATATCAATAGTAATAAGATTTTTTTTATATTTCAGTCCACTGTAATGAGTGCCAGTTTCTTATATTTATGACGTGCTATGCTCCTAACTCAGTTTAAAGACCGCATCAGCCTTAAACTTGGTTTTTGTCTTTTTACTTTTCATAATGTATACACATGCATTTAAAATTACATTAATCTTATAACATTATGGAGTTGTGGTGTAAATACAGTTACTGCACATTTGAGCAGCATTAAATACCGGTAGTCTGTGCAGTGGCGTAACTTTGTTTTGAAAAGTGGTGGGGACAAAGACGACACAAACAATATTTTAATAAATAGTTTCTGTAATAACTCGTCGGGAATATTCATGGGCGTCACAAGCGCGAAACATGTAGGTGACCCCTCCTCTAGAAAACAGTATAAAAACTACGCCGCTCTATCGACGGCTTCAGTGGTGTAACGTCAGTGCGAAATACGCATGACAAAAAATAAAGACACAGCCTTGAAGCAAGTTCGAATCCGATAAACTCACTATTCTAAATTTCCACATATCAGATCTGCTTCCATTTGTTGTTAAACTATATCATGTTTTCATCAATATATAATTTAAAGCATGTTGTGCTTTATTATATGTAAGGATGGCTGTTGCCGTACGTAATTAAACGTATTAATTTATGATAAAATAAAAACTACTGAAACGAATGTGTTTTCCCCATGTTAAAAACTTGTGTTTGACACCGATTACCTGTTGTTGGGTCAAGGATTGAGACGTTTGGGAACCCCCTGCTAATAAGGACAAACATTCAAGTATACAGGGGAAACAGATGGAAAAATAATATCTTTAAAAAATCTTATTTTCACTTATTATACGGGCATTGCCAGATATGCTACAAATATACAACAAACTTTCTAAATTTTGTTTTGAACTCATGAAACTACAAAGTTGTGACTTTTTCCATTTATTGGAGTTTTCTATCAAGTATCAAAATGTAATTAATCTTGCAATAGACGATAGCAACGGCATGTCGAGAACAATAAGGACGAATATATAGCATCAAAGTGCAATTAAGCGCAAAATGTTTGGTACATGTATGATTTGAACAGCCATTTTCAAATATTTTCATCGTTTATTACAAATAAATACCTTTACAATCTGATATGTGATAGGGAAAAAGTTCAGCGGACAGCAATCCCGAACCCACGACGACATGAAGTAGGTAACACATGCTTTACGCTCTACGCCACTAAAGAAGTTGATTTTTGTGTGACTTTCTTACATTTTGTCTATTCCAATCTGAAACTGATGGGCGGAGTTGTTAGAAATTGCCTCTGCTTACAAAGCAACGGTAAATAGACACTCCGTATTTTTTATTTCTTCCAATAAGTGGTGGGGACAAAATTGACTTTGGCAAAAAGTGGTGGGGACATGACCCACCCGTCCACCCGCAAATTACGCCTATGAGTCTGTGTAATAAACCAGATGCAGCTTCTGCAGATTCAATATCACGGAATACGAGTCTGTCTTTTGTCTTTTACTGCAAGGAAGAAGACTTCAGTGCAGGAGGATGATTCCAGTTCAGGAAAAACATACAGGATTAGAGTCAGTTAAAAATAATGTTTTTTTTCAATGATATATTGTATAGATCTAACCATGTAGTTTTTATTATAAACAATGTATATTATATAATTTTAAAATGATTGTGTTTTATACATTTCTAATTTTAATTTGACAAAATAAATTATGTTTACATGTTTACAATCTATTTTTATGCCTTTATGCATTGTCATATAAGAAATGTTGTAAGTAAATAAATGTTATTTTTGTGGTAAAATTGTTGGGATCTTACAACACTGACCTCCATCTATACATATCAATTCCACTTCATATGATTTAGCCACAGGTGATATTTACTGTTAATGTTAAATAATGATGCTTACAGGGCTGTTATGATTATACTGAATTGTAATTGTTCTATTATAACATTTATACATAGTTTTGTCTTTATCGTCTGTTCTTTAATTAAACCTCTTCGTACCAGTTCTCAAGGATGCATAGTTGAATATAAGCTTCTTTTTGTACAATAATACATTGAGAATGAACTGAGATGTACCCTTGAATGTGTGTCAATTTGGTTCTCCCGGTGCCTTAAGGGACAGCGATGGCAGCAGTTAGACTTGGTTGTAGAATTTTTTTGTGCAGTACTTATCCGGGACAGTTTGTGTAGTTGTTTCATACTGTATAGAAAATGGTAAAAACATTTATTAATAAACTAGTGTTCGTGCACTGGAAATGCAATGAATCAAAAGAAAAGCAGAACTGCTGGTTGGCAGCATAAACACAAAAATAAACAACCTTTTACATCTTAGCTGTAACCAACATATTAGAGGCTAACTAAACTACTGGATTAGATTTATAGGCATACAAGCGGGAGAGAAGAGGATGTTGCCAAACCTGATAGACATTTCACACTGTCTACACAGTAGGGCATCTTCTGCTACTGGCTACTGCTCAATGACTTGCCAGACTTGCATTATTATTGGACAAGTAAAAAACAGTATAAGCAGTTATTTTGTCCAACATTTCTGTTATACAATGCCAACCATTTTGCACATCTTGCTTATTTCCACTGTGCATATTGTTCAGGAAAGTAATGGCATATCAGACCATTGGACAAATTTGTCTAATTACTTCCTTGCTCTGTTCTGTGTCAAGTGAACCACATGCTGATACATTTGTACTAGCTACAGAGGGACAGAGATGTCTGTTCCTCTAATTAAGGTGGCTGAACAAGAATGTGAGACTTTGCAGGAGTCCCAGGCTTTTTGTTTGCTTTTGAGCTGGACACACTCAAAGTCCATTTTTGATGAATAGGTTATTATACATGTTTGGGTGCAATTTGTTTTTGGCCATTCTAATGGCTTCACCTTGAAACTCAGAATGTGAAATATTATTAGCTGCTGAAGAACTTCAGAGAAAGCAACATTTTTAATTCACACATGTCCACTTTATTGAAGAGACACAGGGGATGAATAATAAAATTAGGGAAAACAACTATCACATTCAGCAATCACATTTAATATTTTCACAGCCACCAAATCCAAAAGACACGATTTGAGTTGTGAAGCATGTCAAACAAACAAATGCCAATTATTATGAGGGGCCGTACAAGCCGAAATTCATTCTAGAACTCTCACACACTCACATTCTCCTCTCACACACTCACATTCTCCTTTCACACACATACATTTTCCCTCTCACACACCCACATTCTCCTTTCACACACATACATTTTCCCTCTCACACACTCACATTCTCCTCTCACACACGTACATTTTTCCTCTCACACACGTACATTTTTCCTCTCACACACTCACATTTTTCCTCTCACACACGTACATTTTTCCTCTCACACACATACATTTTTCCCTCTCACACACGTACATTTTTCCTCTCACACACGTACATTTTTCCTCTCACACACATACATTTTTCTTCTCACACACGTACATTTTTCCTCTCACACACATACATTTTTCCTCTCACACACATACATTCTCCTTTCACACTCACATTCTCCTTTCACACACACTCACATTCTCCTTCCACACACATACATTTTTCCTCTTGTGCTCACATATTTTAACGCGCACATTCTAAAGTTTTTCTCTTATATTCATATATTTTTACGCACACATTTATACATTTTGCTCTTATGTAAACGTATTCAAAGTATACATTTAGTATTAAAAATTATAAATGTATGTAAGAAGAAAATATATGTATGTAAGAGAAGAATGTATGTATGTGTGAGAGAGTATAGTGAAAACGGAAGGTGTATGAAAGAAACGGAAGGCAGGTCATGCAGACGGCGCTTCCGTATATCAAAGACGCCGTAAAATGCAGCGTTTTCTATAATATTAAAATCAGCAGCGCCTTTTCTACACAGTCCAGCCCCTCCAATGAACAGAAAGACCTGTGTAGTAGAATGTCGATCTGAATAACGTTTCCTGTTTTTAACTTTATTGCGAATCATGTTTAGACTTTCATTGCGAGATATTCTTCCATTGGGCACGTTTCCCCTCCTTTTCGTTTATCATAGGTGCACAACGTTCATGACTGTGTGTACGTTCATGTTTGTAAGTTGTCAGCCTCGTTAGCGGAGTGGACCGCGTGCGCGGCAGCAGCACAGTCTCGCTTTTAACGACAGGAGTTCGACTCCGAGGTCCGACCATATTCTTCGTTCCTTTTGAATTGTTTTATTGGGTCATGTTTTTAAATGTCGAAACACTACCCTCTTGCTGACAACTGATTAAATGACAAGAAACGCTTATTAACAAGCCAACCGGTGTAAGGCCTTAATGCATGTAACAGCTGCGGGCTAAATAAATGTCTTTACGATCTGATGTGTGATGGGAAAAAGAGGCAAAGGGGAGGTTCGGACTCACTTACACTTAAACAAAATCACTTACATGCCCTCTCTCTCTCTCTCACTCACTTTACCTCTCTCTTTCTCTCTCCGCGCTCCCTAGCGCATTCATGTTTCATGTATTTGTTTGTGTTTGTGATCGTCATTATTTTTACCATGTAGAGTTTAATAAACATCCATATATAATCACCTGTGAGGGGTTTTCTGTGTTCGGCTCATATACTTGGACACTTAAACTGTGTTTGAGTATCGCTACCTTTGCTCTAAATCCTGTTTGGTAAAGTCACGTTACTTATAGCCATGAGGTAATGTAAAGTATATAATATCATTGATGGATTTGATGGACGAATGCATACAAGTATTGTTATGCTTTATATTACTAATCAGAGACCGTAAAATATGTATATTTGATCACGATTATTATACGTTTTTTCCTTTGAGCTAAACTAATTCCTTGACTGAAATTGATGTTTTAAATAATTCATTTCATGGATGGGATCTTGATAGATCTGGTGGAGAACCATATTTGGTGAGCTTAGCTTGTCATTATTTTAACTAGCTAAAACCGCTACAAGAGGTTTCTCCTCTTCTTCTGGTGAGCACTCGGCTTATAAGCCTGTGGGTTAATCGGTGGCAGCTGTGACCGATCAGCCCGTGACGAGGGTGAACAGATGTCCTTCGTCGGTTCCCAGGGCAACACTGATGTGTGCTCGGGACGCTCGTCACACTCACCCCCCAACCCCCCCCTTCAAGCGTTGTCCTCGGCCTGGTGGCGTAATACGGTGTCAACAGGGGGGATATTCGGGGTGGGTGGGGAGTGACCCCTGACAGACCTGAATAAGCTGACCAGATCTGAGAAAGGACATCTGCGTTGGAGTTGGCGGTCCCAGCCCGATGTTGCAGGATGAAGTGGTAGTCCTGGAGTGAGAGGAACCATCGCGTCACCCTGGTGTTGGTGTCCTTGGCCCGCGCCATCCACTGCAGGGGTGCGTTGTCGGTCATCAGGGTGAACTTGCATCCGAGGAGGTAATATGGAGCTCCAGGACTGCCTACTTGATGGCTAGAGCCTCCTTCTCCACGGTGGCGTAGTTCTTCTCGGCCGGGGTCAGCTTTCTGCTGATAAAAAGTACTGGATGCTCCTCACCTCCCTGCTGTTGGGACAGGACGGCTCCCAGTCCTGTGTCGGAAGCATCCGTTTGCAGCAGGAAGGGGTAGCTTAAGTCCGGGGCTCGTAGGAGCGGTTCGGACTTGAGTGCCTTCTTCACCTCTCAGAACACCTCCTCAGCCTCGGGCGTCCAGGTCACTATGTCTGGCTGCCCCTTCCTGGTCAGGTCTGTCAGAGGGGCGGCTAAAGAGGAGAAGTTAGGGATAAAACGGTGATAATACCCCGCCAGCCCCAAGAAGGTTCGTACCTGGGTCTTCGTCCTGGGTCTCGGGAGCGGCACGTACTGCCTCCACCTCCTTCTCCTGGGGTCTGATCAGACCGCGCCCCACCTGAAAGCCCAGGTAATTCGCCACGGAGAGGCCCAGGTGACATTTTCGGGGGTTGGCGGTGATCTCAGCCTTACGTAGCTCGGTCAGCACCCTCCGCAGATGGTCGAGATGGTCCTCCCAATGCTCAGAGTGGATGACCACATCGTCCAGGTAGGCGGCGGCGTAGGACTTATGGGGCCGCAGCAGGATGTCCATCATCCTCTGGAACATTGCGGGGGCCCCGTGTAGTCCGAAAGGAAGGGTCCGATATTGCCAGTGGCCACTAGGGGTGCTGAAGGCCGTCTTGGGTTTCGCCGTCTCCAAGAGGGGTACCTGCCAATACCCTTTCGTGAGGTCTAACGTGGAGATATACTGGGCCCTTCCCAGGCAGCCCAGTAGCTCATCCACTCTTGGCATTGGGTACCCGTCGAATTCCGTGACTTCGTTGAGGTGCCGGAAGTCATTGCAGAAGCGGAGGGTGCCATCTGGTTTTGGGACATTTACAATAAGGCTGGACCAGGGGCTGCGCGAGGGCTCAATTACCCCTAACTTCAGCATCTGTTGTACTTCCGTCTCAGCCTGCCGACCAGCCTCAGGGACCCGGTAGGGCCGTTGCCGGACGATGACTCCTGGTGGTGTCCGGATCTCGTGTTGTACTACACGAGTCTGCCCAGGGCAGAGGTGGAAAAAGTACAAAAATATTATACTCAAATACAAGTACTACTACTTCGATGAAATTGTACTTGAGTACAAGTAAAGTTACCAGTCAAAAAATCTAATCAAGTAAAAGTAAAAAGTAGCTTGTTTAAAATTTACTCAAAGTAAAAGTTACTTAGATACTTTTTAAAAGCGGGAGGGAGACCTCTCCTGTTTTGTGCAACACCAACATTAGTCATAGTGCCTAATTTTAAATACAGGTACATCTAAAAAAATTTGAATATCGTGAAATAGGTCAATATTTTTTGTCACTCATTTCCCGGACCTCCTTCTGCCCAAGCTTACCCAGCTCTCTGTGCCAACCTCTACCTGTCAGTGGATTATTAACTTCCTGTCGAACAGGCAGCAGCTAGTGAGGTTGGTAAAATTTAACAAACGAATGCACCTCTACAGACCCTTCTGTCGAACTCCTGAAGTTTGCAGATGACACCACAGTCATTGGCCTTATTCAAGAAGGTGATGAATCTGCTTACAGAAAGGAGGTTGCTCAGCTGGCTGCCTGGTGTAGTCAAAACAACCTAGAGCTGCATGCATTCAAGACAATGGAGATGATAGTGGATTTCAGAAGGAACCCTCCATCACTTCCTCCCCTCACCATCCTGGACAGCACTGTGGATACTGTGGAGTCATTCAGGTTCCTGGGCTCCACCATCTCTCAGGACCTGAAGTGGGAGTCCCACATAGACTCCATTGTAAAGAAGGCCCAGCAGAGGTTATACTTCCTCCGTCAATTGAGGAAGTTCAACCTACCACAGGAGATACTGACCCAGTTCTACTCAGTGGTCAACGAATCTGTTCTGTGCACTTCAATTACTGTTTGGTATGGCTCGGCCACCAAATCAGACCTACGAAGAC
>NW_026633983.1:0-1354 GCF_024868665.1 Triplophysa rosa
TCCCCGGCTGCGCTCGAGGACGCGGAGTCCTCGGGGATTCTGTGGGGGAAGTCCTGGGGGGACAGTCTTTGGCCCTGGGAGTTTCCCAGGGGTCGGCTTGGCTGCCAGACTGGGGACCGGCTGGAAGACCGGCTGGAACGCCGGCTGGACAGGGCTTGACGCCGGCTGGAAGGCCGGCTGGACAGGGCTTGACGCCGGCTGGAAGGCCGGCTGGACAGGGCTTGACGCCGGCTGGAAGGCCGGCTGGACAGGGCATGACGCCGGCTGGACGGCCGGCTGGACAGGACATGATGCCGGCTGGAAGGCCGGCTGGGACGCCGGCTGGATCACCGGCTGGGACGCCGGCTGGGACGCCGGCTGGATCTCCGGCTGGGATGCCGGCTGGATCACCGGACTGGACGCCGGCTGGATCACCGGACTGGACGCCGGCTGGATCACCGGACTGGACACCGGACTGGATGCCGGCTGCACCGGACTGGATACCGGCCTGGACACCGGACTGGACTCCTGCTGCACCCCCCGATGGGATGCCGGCTGCACCGGACAGGATGCCGGCTGTACCGGACAGGACGCGGGACTGGACACGGGACTGGACGCCGGCCGCACCGGACTGGACGCCAGCCATGCCGGACTGGACGCCGGCCGCACCGGCGTGGACGCTCCTCCGTTGCGCCTCTCCCTCCTCCGCACCATCGGATCCATAGCCGACCTTGGCGAATCCGTGGGGACCGGAGGGAGTTCTGCAGCGGAGGAGTCAGCCGACGTCATCCCCGGATCCCCCCCTCCCCGCCCGCTACCAGCGCCACCAGAGTGAACGGGGACCGTGGAGCTCAAGCCAGAGGGTACTGAGTCCCCCTGGGCAGCGGCAGTCAGGTCGAGGCCCTCCGGCGTGATCGACCGTGAGGTGGAAGTCCCACGTGGAACCCCACCCCCGGGATCGTCCCGGTTGGCCACGATCCTGACCATTGCCGCGAACCCTAGGGGACCCAGCAGCCTCTTCTCAGACGGGGTGAGACGCTGAGTGAGGCAGCAGTTGAAGATCGTCTTCAACTCTGCCTCGTTGAACTCAGTCGCCTCAGCCACCACCGAGAATGCCCCGGCGAACTCCCGGTTCCCGTAGTTCCCCTGGCGGAAACCTAGCAGCAAGCGGGCTAGGGCGGACCGTGAGGACGACGCCGTGCCGTCCATCTTGCTGCCTGCTGGGTTCTGATTGGGGTCGGTCATTCTGTCATGAAATGAGTGGAAGAACCCAGATGCAGGCAGGCAGGCAATGACGGGGTTAACAGAAGTTTATTTGACAAGAACAAAACAAAAACCCACAGTGGGGAGACAAAACACTATAACCAAAGACTTC
>NW_026633984.1:0-1349 GCF_024868665.1 Triplophysa rosa
ACCTATATCTCTGCATCAGAACATCGTAGAGATACGGGGGGTGGTTCGTATCACTCATAGGTTAGAGTATTATCAATTGGCAGATGCTAAGCCACGCCCATAACAACCAAACACATTTGCCTAGCAACCATATAGCAAGACCTATATCTCTTTATCAGAACATCTTAGAGTCATGGGGGTTGGTTAGATTCATTAGTACTTAAAGTGTCATCACCCTAGTGCCGAGTTCCGCGGTTTGCCATGAAAGCATCACTCACAGTTTCTTTAGAAAATGTACTATCTAGTTGTTAACATCCAATCCAACCTTCAATTCCAATTTTGGCACAAATTCATCTGTCATTTGGCACAGGTAAGCTATGCTTACTCAGAACACATGAAAGAATCAATAACTCAATGTTCACAGAGAAGAAACATTACAGCGGAATAAATGTACCAGACTCAGGTGGTGTACTATCTAGAAGCAGGTGAAGCTTTAAGTTCTGTAATCAGCTTCAGTCAGCTACCAGCAGTGCTGTCAAGCTAAATCTGATCCATTCCTCTCAATGGGCCGTAGCATGGTTACTAGGTGCTACGTGTCATTTAGCAGATGCTTTTATCTTAAGAGACTTATGGGGACCACACACGCACAAACCAGAAACTCGCATGCATGTAGAGAGCACCTGAAAGAAAATGCAGTCATACAGTTTTGAGATCCGAAACGAAGACACTAGGGAATATAATCCTGGAGGGCAATCATAAAATATGACTTCTTTCTTGAGATCATATTATATGTATTAGTAAATGGTACTACAGTGTGTTCTCTATGCCCTATTTGGTTAGGGAATGATATCTTATTTTCTAACTACCTTGAAAGGGAAGATCTCTAAAAGTGAGAAAGAGATGAATGTCCAGATCTTAATAATGTTTCAAACTGTGCTCACACTGGCTCAAAATTAGATATGAATATAAATGGAAACATCCCCATTATTTAAAAAAGCTAGGATATCTGAAAGTGAGGGAGAGATAGAGAAAGAGAGAATCACCAGATGTTAGCATTGCCAAACGAGAACAAAACTGCACCAGGTGTGATGTCAACAACACAAAAAGTTAACAGTTCTTAAGTGTTTTGTAACAAAATGTGTTAAAGGGGTCATATGGAGCGAATATGTGTTTTTCTGTGTCTTTGGTGTGTTATAAGTTGCCCATGCATGTACTAGACACGTAAAATTGCAAAAATTTAAGTGCTGGAACAAAATATGCATTCTATCTAAAAGCGAATGCTCACCCAGACCTGCCTGAAACGCCTCGTGTAACCACACCCCCACAAATCTATGTCAGTTCGTGGTATGATTTGACTAAGACCGCCCAAA
>NW_026633985.1:0-1347 GCF_024868665.1 Triplophysa rosa
AGGTGATGAAGTCATCGCTGGTTCTACCTTCACATATACCAACATTGTGCCACAGAAGATCAGCTTCAATAGCGGCAGCTGGAATCGCATGGAAATAGAGACTATAAAGTTGATGAGTGTACACTGCCGTGACAAAAAGGACAATAAAGTTTTGGCCCATGTGTTGACAGGAGCTGTGCTTGGCAAAAATAAACTTAAACTAAAATATAGAGTGACTATTCCATCATTCATGTGGATGACATTCTGCTGCTATAACAATAAGTCACCGTTCTCCAAAGCATACTGGGCTCCAAACGAAGATGAAAAAGGCGACATCAGAATCAATGAAATAACCCTGCAGGAATTACAGGAAAATCTGATCAAAAATAACACTAAAGTCACAGAACTATTTTACAAGCACTGTACATAACAGAAATCTTTATATTCTGCCACAAGTAAAGATACAGAAGCAAAAATAAAACAATATGTTTTCTGTTTGATTAGAGATTTCTGTCAAAACATTTTATGCTCTTCTTGTCACTTTACAGCCAGCTTTCAACTTAAACATTTACAAATGCTTCTTAGCACACAAACAGTTAATAAAGTTTCAACAAATATACTGCAAAATATATAAACAGTATAGAAAGTAACTGGTTGAAAATATGTTTGTATGTAAAGAAATGGGTTTGTGTGTATCCTGTGTGCCCTTTCTGCAATAAAGTTCCAAAAGTGCAACAATATTGGTATATCAGACTCATCTCACTCATTGGTATAATATGTGACATAATTATTACTACTGCATAATGTTTATATTGTATACTGTATAGTAGACCAGAGATAACATCACAAGTTAAAATATCAGTTTTAATTATTAAAAAATAAATATAGATCATATTTGTATTAGAACATTTTTTTCCTGATGAACACAGAGAAAGATATTTGGAAGAATGCTCATAACGAGACAGATTTAGCCCCCCATTGACCATAGTAGGAAAAAAACAATGGTAGTCAAAAGTGCCCCAGAACTGTTTGCTGTCCTACATTCTTCAGAATGTCTTCTATTGTGTTCAACAGAACAAAAAAATGATAAAGTAATTTTCCTATGGGAGTGAATGGGGGACGAGATCTGTCTGGTTATAAGCATTCTTCCAAATACCTTTCTCTGTGTTCATCAGAACAAAGAAATTAATACAGATTTGGAACAACTCAAATGTTAGTAATTGATGACAGAATTTTAATTTTTGGTTGAACTATCCATAAGTAACAATAAAGTATATAAATAACAAAGTATATAATATGTTGTGATGTTTTGCACAATAGCCAGAGCTATAAGATCTATCTTTAAATGACATTTACTTTCTGCTCTTG
>NW_026633986.1:0-1347 GCF_024868665.1 Triplophysa rosa
AGAGGACCGGGCCCGGAAATGTTAAGTTTTATTTATGTTTGTGTGGCCGGCAGTCGACCGTGAGGTGGCTGCCGGCCTTTTACTTCCGTGTTATTGTTTGTTTATTTTTGATTAAAGTTTGTTAAATTTTCGCCGGTTCCCGCCTCCTTCCTTCCGTTTTATTGAGCTTTGCTACACTCGGTATACGCAACAATTGAAGATATTAGAAGAGATGTATTTTGCAGTATTAAACACGTATTTATACCGATTTCATCAGGCTCCGAAAGTTCTTCAAGAAGAAGACTGAGAATGGCCTTCTCAGCTGCCATAGTTCAACTCTTGCGTCATCACAACAGGGTGTTCAACCGCATCACCGTTTCCATTTAAAAAAGGTTTTGCAACGTTTTGTCGGGGCTGAACGCAGCCCAGGCTAGTGTTTCGCTGCGAGCCAATGAAACGGATCCTGTGCTTTGGTCACGTGACCCTGAAGATGAGGCAAGCTACGTCAGAATCCGACTACAATTAGCACGACATTCCACATTAACATGATGAAACACCAGCACATGACATTTCTCATGTTTTCCTGCACACGCGGATGTTCACATGTCACGTTTTGAGTAATAGCACAAAGGTCGACAGTTTAATTGGAAGTGCAAATTACGTCCACACGTGTCTCTCCCTGCAGTGCTGCGAGCGAGAGCGAGTTTCCAACAGGGGCCGTGGAATTAGAAATGCAGATAATAGCTTTTGGGTTTGCACTGTTCTGCTGTATTTTTAGTCGAATATGCCATCCAGGAACATCGCTGCTCATCTGAGACTGAACACACGCAGGACAGAGTGCAGTGTTAACACAACGACTGGACATATGATCTTAATGACTGAAAGATTTTCTGCAAAAGTATGAAATACACCTTGAATAGGATTAGGATTTTAAATTAAAATGTCAATTCCTCTTATCAGCTCGTGTGTGTATTATCAGACAGAAATGTGCATGTGTTAAGTTGTGATCTGCTAATATCTCATTCAAATTCAATTAAATAACGGCTCTTGATGCGACCAAAATGGTCGCAAATGCGATAATTCTTTTTTATAACGTGCAAGGTCAAATTTCACAGGGTCACATTGGTGCGAGTGCGTAAAATGAATGTTTGACCCACCAAAGATTTGAACATTTAATGGGATTTATGAGTGGAGATTGACGTGCTTGTGATTAACACGCCTTGACACACTGACAAAGGAGATAAGAGCAGCTAAGAGAAGCTACTCTGAAAAGCTGAAGAACCAGTTTTCAACCAACGACCCTGCATCAGTGTGGAAAGGCCTGAAAGACATTACCAACTACAAGCCATCATCACCTCAGTCTATGGG
>NW_026633987.1:0-1343 GCF_024868665.1 Triplophysa rosa
GGTTTTATACATCTAAACACAATCTAAAATCAGAAAACAGTATCTAAAAATTACACAATGTGTCGGGCTTTACTGCAGACGTTTGACTGGTCTCTATTAGGGTTGTCACGGTACCATAAACATGTCTTACGATACTATACCAGCTGAAGTATCTCGATACCAAGTAGTATCACGGTGCTGTGCCATATAATTCAAATCTATACAAAAAAAACAGATTTAGATTTACATTTTGTATTTACTATAGTAAACTGTATTATACTTTGCACTAGAATATGTTGTTGTATTAACTGTAGTAATTGGATAAATTGTAGCAAATACATTTACATTTAGTCATTTGTAAATACTGTAGTATACTTAAATATTTACTATGATAAGACTCAAAAACACTAGTATCTATGAGTTTTAGTAATTTACTGTAGTAAATACTAAAGTACACTAGATCATTTTTCACGTAGGAACTAATTCAAATGTGGGACCAATGTAATTGATACAGCAGTCTTTATAAAGGGAAATATTAGGCTTACTTTAAATGCAGAACTAAGACGGCCAGTAGGTGGCGTCAATTCTCCACTGAGTTAGTGAATCATTTAACCAACTCGTTCAAATCGCCAATTTGAATCATTAACTCATTCAAAAATTCATTCAAAACACACATTCATTTAGGAGATAAACACCGCAAAAAGGCAGATGTAAGTGTTCAAATAAATATTAATGCGCATATGCAACATTAACTACGGTACTACCGTTTCAAAAATAGAGAGGCATCGCGGGTATTTTGAAGCTTTAGCATCGCGATGCTACCGTAGCACCGGTACACCGTGCAACCCTAGTCTCTATAGATCTGAAGGAGGCGTTTCGTTTTTCTACAGTGACCGCGAGGGGTCATGCTCGTTTCACGTTACTCGTATCACGCGGCTCTCACTAAATCTGCGCTGCGTCCGAAAGCTTAGGCAGCTGACTTGATGAAGGCAGCTCCAAGAAACACTCGGACAGAGGCAGCGTAACGCAATTCTATTTGAAATATTTGTGATAACTAATCGAGTATTTAAAAACTACATTACTAATTTCTCGCTAGAAATGCAATCGGAAGTTGTAAAAAGAGAAAACGGGACTTTATTTACACACTAACGGTGCTCTAGCCGCTTTCTTGGCCGCCATTTTATTTTTTTTAACTCGACCCTGCTCGACCAATCTCAAGTATCCGTCGCTGAGTAGGCCCTACTTCTAAATCTGGGCGTAACCAGTAAACCATCCGGGAATATCTTGCCCATGCACTCTTTTATGAATACTGACGGTTCGGACATACTACTCTGTTCAAGGACTGTTTTCTCCTACTACATAGT
>NW_026633988.1:0-1333 GCF_024868665.1 Triplophysa rosa
GACACACGACTGAAGAAATCCAGAAGAGTAATCGTAATACTGGCCTGTAATGTGTTTATACATGAAAAAATCTTCATACTGGTTTGTGTACGGATCATCACCACGTGCTGGATTATCAATTCAGAACCCCATTTTAAACCATATTAAGGCAATAATTAACTTGAAAACACAGATAAGAAGAATCACTCCTTTACTTTCATAGACCGACAAATAAACTGTGCATTGAGGATGCCGACGCTCAATTATCTTCAGATCTTTTCTTATGATTTGTGCAAGATGTTAAAGGCCTACGTTTTGTGACCAAACAAAAGTGTCACAAAATGTAAAAATTGTGGAAATATTACATATGAAATAATTTCATTAAATACTGTAAACTGTAAAATGTATGCATGCCATATTTGTGCAACAGTGTTTACACTGTTAATGTCCTTTCATCTCTTTTTTTGTCATATGCAAATCAATCTGCGTAGCGCCACAGTCGAACACACTTAAAATTGTGGGCTTTTAAGTTGAAATCTGAGATTGCAAATTCGGGAAATCATATTTTCCATTTCTCTTTTTACAGTACCGTAATTTTTTAAAAAGTGTTTACTTCTTCATTAAAATGACTGTATTATTATTGCGTATTAAATAATGAAAGTTAATTTGAAATACTGTTGAATAGTTTATTCTATTATTCAGTAATGCATCATATTAAAAACAAAAATCTTAAAAAGCCATTTTCTGCCTTAAAATTATTTTTTTGAAGTCTCTCCTGTCTATGGCAACAGAACGGGTGAGCTGAAAGCAGGTTTATAATTTTTTTTATACTGTCATTGTTCTTGTTACATTTATTAATGTGTTTTATTGCTTGATAAGCATTTTTCTGTTTAATTTTTAAACAGGTTTATCTAGTGGCCTGTTATAGACTACTTTGAACTGGTTTATATTGTTATAAAAAAATTATCCAAGAAAAACATCCAACTCACTTAACATTGAAGCAAATTTATTCAAATGCCTTTTGCAGTAGAGAAATAAGAATTAAGATGAATAAAAAGAAGTAAAACACCAGTACAGTACCTTAAAATATTTTTAGGTTTTACATTTTCAAAATTTATATTCTTGTTTAAAAGAGTACTGTTTTTGGTAATAGTTTGCATTAGATGGTTAATGTCTAAGCATCAATACGTTTTCTTCGTTTCACTGCCCATGCTGTTACAGCAACAATCAAACATACCACTACAACTGCCACACAAACGGAAATGATAATAACTGTCAAATTCAGGCCCGGATTTGAGATTCCTGGGGGTTTGGGAGCAGGCAGGATCTTTGATGCTTGAGCAATGTTGGATAT
>NW_026633989.1:0-1329 GCF_024868665.1 Triplophysa rosa
CCCCGGAAAAATGGGACGTGAGGGCACGGTCAAAAGTTCAACGCGACGTGGGCGTACCACACTAAGGGGCGGATACGGTCAAAGGTCAAAGCAAGTGGGCGGTCCCTCGCAACGTGGGTGGTCCGGAAGTAATTCACCCCTCCCCCTCCTCTGCAAAGGTCAATGACCCCATCAATCATACCTGTCAATCATTTTGACACTATGTCCCCCATATATACTACTCACAATACATCTAAAAAAGCTGATTAAATAAAAATGTAGAATGGTCTCTTAATTTTCTCTGTGACTGTATTTGTGTAGTACTTAGTACATCATTCTGAAGTGATGAAATCACCAAAAAAGTTGCACCAGACAGTCCATAGAAAAGAGTTGTGCTTAGGTTTGAAAGTGCAACCTATGAGCAATAAAATGTTCTATAGGTTGAAACAGGATCAATATGTTCTGTTTGTGAACCTATAGGAGACGGTGAAAAAGAGTCCCAGCCGTGGTTTCCAGGAAACAGTCCATGTTAAAAAGGACAGTGAACTGGAAGTGATTCTGAGGAGGAGACGCAAACAGGCCTGCGATCCCAAAACTGAAGGTTAGGAGTCATACGCAACTCAAATGTGTTACTTCGCTTATGTTAATTTGTACTTCAAAGCGTATGTTTGCAAAGTATCAAAATACACTTCTCAAAAGGTTTAGTTGGTTAAAACAAATGAAAAAATGTTTAGGAATATTAACGGTTGTGTATCTCTTGCTCAGTAGATGATGGCCAGCTGAGTAAAGTCTCCTCATCCAACAGTCTGAACGGTCGGCACAGCTCTGACTCCGGTAAAGACTCAGACGTGCCAGGCAGCAGCTCTCTGTCAGGCAGCGAGCGCGGATCTAGAACCAGCTCAGACTCAGGCCGAGAGCCAGCCGCGGCACGACAGATCTCAGATTCTGGCACAGAGCCTAAAGCAACCAATCAGCCAGACATAGTCTGCGGCTCTCTCACTAAAAAAGAGACCACCGAGCCCCCCAAACCCGTCTCCAATGGATGCTGTTCAGGGTACGCTCACATTTAACAATCACAGAAAATTGATGAAAGAATTGGGTAAATGACACCGCATATGTTGCAGGGAAGTGAAGGATGGCGATCCAGAGAAGTGGGCGGGGTCTAACGGGATTGACCACACAGCTGCAAGTGGCGAGCTGCATGCCACCATCTGCTCTTCTGCACAAAGCCCCGACGCAGCACACGGTAGCACAGACGCCGACTGCTAACAGCAAGTTGCACCGCGAGGACAGCTCAATAATTTGCACAAAAACCATGATTTCTACATTTATTTATTTATTTATTCTAAA
>NW_026633990.1:0-1329 GCF_024868665.1 Triplophysa rosa
ATATATATCCTTTTGTCCATCATTGAGTCTTCTAAACCAAACTAAATCAAATTGTACAATCCTGTTTTATTTAACCTTCCAATTGTGCCAATTTTGGAAAACTTTTTTACAAGTTCAAGGGCTTGCTTTTGACTCGCTAATGTTTATTTTCTTACTCCTGCTACCCAAAATGTTATTTTGGTACATTTACAATTTTATTTTAGATTTGCATTTGTCATTTTACATAGTAAAATGAAACCCATCTGATCATGGTTTACAGAGAGAAAAGAAACGGATCCTATTCCTCTATAACCTGCAGATCCAGAAACGAATCTGCTTTATCAACAGGCAACGCAAGCGGCTGATGAATCGAAAACAAACATTTAAAACGGTTTGTGCGATACAGTGGAGTTATTTCACTTCATACACAAAACTGGCAACTGTTTTGTGAGAGATCCGATAAATAAAAACAATCGCAACATTCTTTAAAACCTGCAGCTCCATATCTGTAGCAGTGAATGTTCACATTTTAATAGTCTACACATGTAATAACATGTTTAAATACTTTGGGATATTGGATAACAAATAACAAAATATACATTTACAAATCTTCACTCTATATTTTTTTTCAGTTACTGAATGCTTCCTCTCTTCTTCCAGATGCTGTCGGGTCTGTTTGTTCCTCTGAAGAATGTGAGTTGTTGGCTGCACTGGTGCTGGGTGTGTGATGGTTTTGTGAGTCAGAACCAGGCTGTGGTGTGCAGTTCTGACGGCTGCACAATCATCTATTGTCAGCATTGCTGGAGGGACTTGGGCAATATCTGCTATGGCTGCTCCCCTCAAAACCAGTGTGAACCTCAAGACAGCGGCTCTGATTCTGATGTGTACTATGGCTGTTAATAGGATCTGAATATCCAAAGCGTAACACTTCCTTACAATTACAGGCTTTAAACACTTAAACGCTATAATCTGTAAAATTCTTATTTATTTACTTATTATAAAATTGCCACATTTTCCTGGGCAAGTTACCCCAAAGTAAAAAATCCGTCACCCTCATGACATTCAAAATTGATATGAATCTTTCTTCTGGAACATGTGAGAAGATATTTTGAGAAATGTCAAAGTGTTTTTTTCTCCATAATGGGAAAGTCAATAGGGGCCAGTGTTGTTTGGTTACCAGTGTTCGTCAAAATATTTACTTTGTGCTCTGCACAAGAAAGTCATACAGGTTTAGAATGATGCGAATGAGTGAATAATAAAACAATTGGGGGTGATTTTTTTGGGAGTGCAATATCCCTTTAAACATGGTTTTATTATAGCTAAAGTGTAATTTATGGCAGATGGATTACC
>NW_026633991.1:0-1327 GCF_024868665.1 Triplophysa rosa
TATATCGACACGGATGGCGACTGGAAAACTGCAGCGTGCAACAACACATATTATTCCCTCTGCAAACGATCCAAAGGTATTTCATTCTACATTCTGCAAATGTGATCCTGGACAACAAAACCAGTCTTATGGGTCAACTGTTCGAAACTGAGATTTATACATCCTCTGAAAGCTGAATAAAAAGCTTTCCATTGATTTGTTAGGATAGGACCATATTTGGCTGAGATGCAAAAACTCTGGAATCTGAGGGTGCAAAAAAATCAAAATATTGAGTAAAATCGCCTTTGAAGTTGTTCATCAGAGGCCGTTGTTAAGAAGAAACAGGTTTGTTTTAACGCTCTCTATTGGCTTACCGCTGTATTGACGTTGTGGAGAGTAGATGAACCCGAAAGCAGAAATTCTAAGCTTTACATAGATACCAAACTTGAGTGCGTAATTCTCAAAGAGCGGGCGCAGCGAGTGAAGTTTGTTGCCGTGTTTCTGGCCATTTTTGTTTGCGATTTTCTTGCAGCCACTCACGACAATAGTTTTATTATATTTACGGTAGGAAATTTACTAAATATCTTCATGGAACTTGATATTTACTTGATATCCTGAGGATGTTTGGCATAAGAGAAAAATCTATCATTTGGCTTTTTGCCACAAATATACGCATGTGTAAACTTATGACTGGTTTTGTGGTCCAGGGTCACAAATGATCATTTGATTTTTTTCTTGCCTATTATATAGATATTGAGCACCAATATATTCAAACACATCCTGTCAGTTTAACATATTATTCTTGTCATTGACAAAACCAGTGCAAGAGAGATTAAACTCCTCACTTTGCTCCACAGTTGTTGCCCCCACAGATTCCCCTCAGCTGCCGGGTAACTGCCCCGAATCAGATCAGCGACGAGGTTGGATTCCGTTCAGAGGACACTGCTATACATTCATGAGCTCTCGGAGAGAAAACTGGGCTCATGCCACAGTGGAATGTCTGAGAATGGGTGAGACACATTTTCCTACATCATGAAAAGATTTCACATGAGTCCTATTGTCCTGAGTGCTTGAAAAAGCACAGATAGACACAGACGGCATCAACAGTGAGTTTTCTGTGATTTCAGGTGCATCTTTATTGAGTATTGAGGACCCAATAGAATCAAAGTTTATCCGTCAGAATCTGGAGATCCTTCAAGATGAAGTCGACTCAGTCTGGATCGGAATGCACCGCAGTCATACGGGTCAGAAGGAATCAATCAAACACTCAAAATGAGCCGTAGAAGTGAAACAGGAACAGAATGTGATGTTTGTGTGTCACAGGTGAATGGATGTGGATTGATAGTGC
>NW_026633992.1:0-1327 GCF_024868665.1 Triplophysa rosa
AAATAAAAATATTCAAATGAAAGGCGAATTCCAAACAGAAGTGAACTCACCTATGTTGTACTACCTTTGAAGGGCAGAACCCTTTGAATTAAGCTTCTTGAGGGCATTCTCATCTGTTTATTATCAAAACTAATAATGCACAATCATCCAGGTACTAGTGTTGTCACGGTAACAAAATTTCAGTAGCCTGTACCAATACCAGTAAAATTCCACGGTTCTCGGTACCAATTTTACCAAAGCGGTACCAAAGCAAAACACCAGTACATGCTAATTGAAACACAATTTTATCAATAAAGCTCATTGTTAATATAAATGTATGGAAAGCAATGCCATTTTGTATACATGAAGTACCAGTTAATTGTTGCTGAAACTGTTGTGTGCTCTCTGCTGATGCTGATGCACATCCTCCTCAGTCTGCTGCTGTATAAGACAAATAGAATAAACTTCAGTAAGTCAACCGACTGAACAAACATGCATATGCAATATTAAAACAAACCTCCGTTTTTATACTGCATTTACACAAGATTACTTGCATTAAGGTAACTGTATATTAAAATAATAAATGCAACAGATATATTTTTCTTTAGTTTAAATGTGGCTTTTTAAACCTAATAGAGTTACAGTATCTATCCAAGACATACACATTGCTAGTCATGCAGTTAGTATGCTAGTTTTCTAGCACATAGATTTCAGATAGGCCAATATAAAATAGGTACTGTAAACCCCATCCTGTCCTCTCATTTATTTTACCCCATTACAGTTATAAAAGCATTAAATGGTTAATCAGGACACTTGACTGGATTAGCATTGGCGCTAACAAATTAACACGCAAACAGGGACGTTTATTTTAACGTAACCTTTAACTTAACATATGATACAACATTCATAATGCAAACGCGAACAGAATTTGAAACTTACCGCTTGAACTTGTTAACTTAAATCCGGATGCTTCCTCGTTTCACCACAAAACTCTGTTCGTTTTCTTCGTGATATGACTTTAATCTGAAGTATTTCTGCGCGCATCTCTTGTGGACGGAGCCGCGCTTATCCGCTCATCACGTCTTGTTGCGTCTATAAAAAGTTTCCGACTGACAACCTGTCAGACAGAGCATCACTACCCGGTTGACCCGGTACGTCGGTGCTACCGCGTCTTATGAATATTAGGTACCGACAACTTTTTTATTTTTAGGTACCGACTTGGACCCGAAGTACCGGTACTTTTGGTAACACTACCAGGTACTTGTCATTCTGACAAGTACAATAATAATAACATATATGAGATTATATTTACAAATGATTAAACCAAATTGAATGTTTGTCTTTTTTT
>NW_026633993.1:0-1323 GCF_024868665.1 Triplophysa rosa
ATATATATATGATGTGTTTGTTAAGCTCATTTCAAAATGATCAATAATGTAGAGTAGTTGTTTGGCATGGAATTGTGCTATTAAGATTTAGGTTTAAAAACACAACAATTGTGGTTTTACAGCAGTATACACCATTACTCATTCTCATTGTATGTCTTGATGTGATTATGTGTTGTTATTACAGTAGTAATCAATTTAACATCAATTTAAAATCAGATTGATTTAAATTGATATTCTAACAATATTGACTGTTTTCGAAGCAGTATAGAACAGTTTTAAAATTTCATGCATTTTCCGTGAATGTCCCAGTAATGCATCTTGGTTTAACTTTTCCGTCTTCTCAGGGTCCTGGCATCATCACTCCCTCTAGTGACCTAAAGCAGATCCGACCGAACAGTCCACGTCTTACAATTTTTAATCGAGTTATCTTTAAACCACAAATATCCCAGAGCAATCAGGAAGATGTAAAAGAAAAAGCCACAGCAGACTTCACCAGTGGAGTTTGAGGATGCACCAATGTGCAGGAAATTATGCTGTATGACTTTCTTTGCTTTTATATTAGTTGCTATACACCGTAAAATGTGCATTTATTACCTTTACAAATTTTACTTCGTATTTTCTTTACTTAACGGGCCCTTTAAATGACTTTTTCTGACCCTACATTATTTGATCATGTTTAGTTATTCATATAATAATATTTTTTACTTGAAATGATGAGGCATCTTTAGAACATTTTACATTGTATTATGTTGTTTGTTATAGATTGGTATAAATGTTACGTAGGGCTATACTGAAGGCACAGCTGATTAGCAAGTTAGCATTCATTGACAATGTGTTATACTTAAAGTATGAATTGACAATGTTCTATACTGTACATGTTTTTATTTTTTCTACACAATATTCTCAGGATAACTGAAACTGGAGCTTAGTGCAAATGAGGCAGTTTATGTAATTAAATATATAACATTAAGATTATTTGAAGCTGTGTATTATTAAAAGCATTATAAAAGTAAACAGCTTAAATAAACAAAACTTGAAAGGTATTGTGAAAAGATACTTAGGATAGTATTAAAAAACTGAATACCAAAAATGTCTTTGGAAAATCTGTTACAGTCGTTCCAAAATAAAATATATTTATGGAGTACTCTGCATTTTTCAACTAGTTTCATATAAATGACCTATGTTTGAGATATTATAAGTCATTTTAATTATTTTGTCATCTGTTTTTGTTGGTGAAGAGAAGTTAATTCATGCATTCATGACATCAAGACTAGACTACTGTAATGCACTGTTAGGTGGTTGCCCTGCAGGCTTATTACAAAA
>NW_026633994.1:0-65457 GCF_024868665.1 Triplophysa rosa
AATTATGTAAAGTTAAGAAGGTTTTTAACAAAAAATAATTCTCATACATTACTTACTCTTTTGAGCACCATAAATGTCATGGCTCTGCCTCTATTAGTCATGTTTTTCTTGGTCCTGTGGCAGAGCCATGAGCAAAGCCTTTGGTTATGTGTGGAGAGAAACATATTATTGTCCTTTTGACAATAATATGCGTTCTCTCCAGTGTCTCGTCATTGGCCCCGCCCCTCTCGATTTCCTGTATTGTTTCCGGCCGTGTTTGATTACCCTCACCTGCCCTGTGTCGTTATCCTTCGTTTGTCTTCCCTATTTAATGCCCTCTGTTTCTTTGTCTTGTGCTCTTGGATTACGTTTGTCGAGCTTACCCGTGGTTGATGTCTGCTTTACGTGTCCATGTGTCCCTGTTTCTGTTTCCCCTGTCTTAGTAAGTGTTTAGTTTCGTCTTTGTCAAAGTATTGTCTAGTTTAGTGTTTAGTTAGCCTTGGTCCTGTTGTTTGTATTATTATTTTGTTACCTTGTCGTTTACCCCCTCGTGGGTGTTTTGTTTCTGTCCCTTTGTGTTTACATTAAAGTCTTGCTTGTTAACCCCTTCACCACTGCCTGCCTGCCTGCATCTGGGTTCTTCCCTCGAGATTCTGTGACAGTATTGTGCCAAGCCCGTAAGACTTTCATTTTTCTTTCAAACACAAATTAAAACCTTTTAATGAAACCTGAGAGCTTTTTGTCCCTCCAGTGAGAGATTATAAAAAATCTGTCATTCTTTACACACCCTGTTGTCATGTCATACCTGTATGACTTACTTTCTTCTGCAGAACACAAAAGAAGATATTTTGAAGAAAGTTGGTAACCGAACAGCACTGGACCCCATTTACTTCTATTTTATGGACACAAAACCAATGCAAGTGAATGGGGGCCAGTTAACAACAGTTTTCAAAATATCTTCTGTTCTCTGTGTAAGAATGTCATACAGGTTTGAAATGACAAGAGGATGAGTAAATAATGACAGAATTTAAATTTTTAGGTGAACTATCACTTCAATGCAGTCTTTAAAAATTGAACTTAACATTGTTAACTTCCTATTTACAAGCGTTGTCTCTCTGGCTTTGTCAATATTAATTATGAGTCTGAATGCCTTGTGTTTAGAGAAATTTATTTTTCCAACAGATGCATCTTTAAAATGAATCCCGATCAAGGGACCAAAGTCTCACGGAAGGAGAAGAGATGCCAGTATGCTGTGAGTCCAAGAGTGCTGAGCCTAATTACTAAAATTTCCAACTTCGAATGGACCGAATAAATTGTACGATCACTCCTTCATGCAACAAACACAATTATCAGTGAATCAATAAATCAGTACATCAGCAAGTCCCAATGTATTTCCTTTGTTAGTTTTGGGAGCAATAGCAAACCAAGGTGTAGATACATCTACTCTTATTAGAAATATTGATGCATGTATGTACAAGTGTGTGCATGGCTGTCTTTCAAATGAACAGTTTGAAAATTCAGTGAAACCATTTACTCCACTGTCTCAAACTCAATTTCTGGAGGGCAAGAGCTCTGTACAGTTTTGCTCCAACCCTTTTTAAACACCTGATCCAGCTTAGTATGATTTTGAGGATTACTAGAAACTTCCAAGCAGGTATGGGTTGGAGCTAAACTCTGCCGAGTTATGGCCCCCAGGAACAGAGTTTGAGAACACTGATCTAGACCATGTCCACATTAATACGTTTTAATTTGAAAACAGAGTTTTCGTTTTGAAAGTGCTCTTTGTCCACACTAGCATTTTTAAGCATTTTCTGTCTATCCACACTGAAATGTACTGAAAACATCCATGTACTGCGCATGTGTAAAGGGTTAGACACTTCAACCTGTGTCATTTGTCATGTGTTTATTTACTTTCTGCCTATTATGTCAAGGCAATGTGGGGCAAAGTTTTTTTTTATTTTTATGGACGGACATTGAGGTAGGGGTGTTGCTGCAGGTATCACAAGGATAAAGCTGCGAAAGTTAAACTGTCCTCGCACTCCGCTGCCAAACTGTGTCAGTCTTTTAAAATGCAATCTAAAGTAAGCACGCTATCAAACTGGAGAGCAGCCAAAACAACTGAGTCACATGACGAAAAACACATCATCGTTATCAAACCCCTCTGTTTTCCTCATCTACACTACAACGTGAAAACTGTTTTAAAATGTATCCACTTTCGAATGCCTTTTCAAAAAGCTCGGTTTTCGTTGACAAAATCTCAGTGGGGACGGAAGGCCAAAACGTAGAGAAATAGATGCGTTTTCAAAGGAAAACTCATTAATGTGGACAGGGTCTTAGTCTTTATTCTGGCAATGACCTGAAAGGTGGTCATGGTAATTGTTGTACATTCAATTAGTAACATGCTTTGCTAGACATTTTAGAGAATAAGTTATAATTCTACCACATTCAATCAATCTCACAAGTTTTTCTTTCCTTCCTTTACAGATACCTGATCTGCAAGTTGACATGACCTTTGGTGATGCAGTTTGTTTATTCATAATCCTCCCTAGGTTGTGTTTATTGAAAATGTTCCCTAGGCTGTGTTAATGAGAGCTACAGTATGTATAGATGTTTGTTCCATGAGAGTTATATACAGTATATATTTATTTATATGTATATATACAGTATAAATATCTTTTATTTTTTTGTGTTTTCTTGATCTTGATATCCATGTGAAGGCCTTTTTTACTATGCCTTTGTTTTTTGAAAAAAAAAAATGGTGTACTTTACTATAATTTGTGTTATTCTTTATTCAATTCATAAAGCTGCATTATGCAATCAGTGATAGAAAAATGTATTCAAACCAACTTAACCTGAAAGTTATCTTTCAACATATTCTTAAATTAGAATTGAGAAACAAAATAATCCAAGTAATCGGGAGCCTTCAAGAGAAGAAAGTAGTCCTGATCTCTGCCTCAAAAGCATTTTTAAGCTCAAACAGAATCAAAATGCAGTCTTAAAAAACTGAACTTAAAACTTATTTGTTTTATTCTTTATTCAATCTGGAAAGCAAAACATCAAAGGTCCAAACATTGTTTGATGTAAAACATTTTATGTAAAATTACAGTTTAAATGTAAAAGTACACATGCATATAAAACAAATAACATTTTCTTTAAAATTACGAAAAGAAATGTTAAATTATTACTACAGTCATTTATCTTTTATATAATGAAATTCATTCATTTACATGAATTTGATATAAGGAAACAGGGAAATGCTGTATAAATAATACAGTATTTTTTTTACAGGGAAATACTGTAATTTATTATTAATAACATAATACTTAAAATATCAATCCATTAATTAACAGATATTGTTTGTAGTTTTATAGTGTTTTAAATATAATTTTAAATAACAAACTACTGTAAAAAATTGAGCATAATTGACTGTAAAAATAGGATGTTTTTTACAGTGTAGTGCTTACAGATCACCTGAATTGTTTTTCGAGTGTGTGTTGAACTTCAAGATTCATTTAAAATAAATTATTTGACTGTCCTGAGATCATTTCGGTCACTCGTTGCAAATCCAGACAACTAAATTTGGGTATCCAAAACATACAAGTGAAGACTCTGATGATGAGCACGGCAGGATTTTAATACCGAGAACAAACACTGGAATCATTCAAATATCAAACAAAAGATTATAAAACTAGTTTTCAAGAATGATAGATTTACAAAGAGCACCAATGTTGAAAAGATGAATGAAGGTCAACAATTGATCATTGAGATCATGAAATCATTATATCACAACTAAACATGACTCAAACGTGAGAAGTTTTATTTTGGATGTATAACACAAAACATTAGTTTGATAAATGATCGGGAATACCCATTTTATTAAACCTATGATTATTTATGTTTTATTAAAGAATAAGAAGATTTTACGTCATAGTAAATAATAGTTAAACATATAATAACTTCGTTCAAACTTGCTTTTTCGTGTGTATTTCTGTGGACAATCAAGTTCATTCAATAGTTGACGACAAGAGTTGGTCATGAATTATTTCAATCATTTGTGTTATAATATTATTAAACACATAAAATAAACACAAAGTTAAGTGAACTTACAAATTTAAGTTTAATCAACATGAGCATCAAGTGAAGTGAATTTGAATATGCAATGTTCAACATCACTCAACTTCAGTTAAGTTTTCAGTTTTATACTTCCTGTATGAAAGTGTCTTTATTCTGAAGTCATAACACAAACATGATGAGAGTGATTATTCAATTCAATTCAATTTTATTTATATAGCGCTTTTCACAATGTGCATTGTTCCAAAGCAGCTTTACAGGAGCAAATAAGAAAAACACAGAAAGGTAAAACACAGCACAGTGCATGGTGTTTATAGACCAAGCAAGATCATTATAATAAATAATATCTAATAAATAAATGAATAAATAAATGCAGTCTCCCGGTGAGCAAGCCAACACTGCACTGCTCTGCTGTGGCGAGGAACCCAAACTCCAATGATGAATAATGGAGAAAAAAAAACCTCGGGAGAAACCAGGCTCAGCTGGGAGGGCCAGATCTCCTCTGACGTGTCATAGCTGCACTCAGTGACCCCGACCAAAGCCACCGAGCAACGTCCACGAAGAATAGGGAGAGCCCACGAGCCGCGACCCAGGAAGCCCCACCCGCCGAAACCGTGCAGGTCCAACCCGGTCCCATTCCGTGATCAACAACAGACAACAGAGGAACAACCAGGGAAAAATAGTAATGACATAATTAACTTTATTCCTCTGTTGTCCGACATCGACCACAAAACAAGACCAACCAGACCAGACCCACACAGTCCCAACAAATGAAACGCCCCGAACCACAACCAACAAGACCCCCCACTCCCTACAACACCCACCCAGCTACCTCCAATCAAAGTCACTGAGTGCAGCCATAACTTCAAACTGCTGTCATGTGATGTAAGTTTAGCATTAAATACCAAGTATTGTAAATTTAGCATTTATGTGACAGGTAGTCCGTCTTTGCTCTCGGTTGGGGATGGAATTGTCTGAGCTGGGCCGGCCAGATGGTCGCCTTTTTCTTGGGTGGTGATGGAATTGCCTTGGATGGAGCTGGGATGGTCAGTCAGTCCGCAGGCTCTCGCAGGAGGATGGCACGGGATTTTCCGATGTAGCTGGCGTAATCTCTAGTTGTGGATGGGCATATGACGTTCATCTGGGCCTGGCGGAATCTCTCCCTACCTTGGGCATCCCGAGGCGAGGGCAGAAAGAGAATAATTAGCGTAGCTGCTGTTCATTAGCTATGTATTAGTGAATGCTTGGCTGAAAAGATGTGTCTTTAATCTAGATTTAAATTGGGAGAGTGTGTCTGACCCTAGAATTGTATCGGGGAGGCTATTCCAGAGTTTAGATGCTACGTATGAGAAAGCTCTACCCCCTTTGGTGGATTTAGTTATTCTAGGTGTTATCAAAAGTCTGGAGTTTTGAGATCTTAGAGNTTCAACTCAACTCAACTCAACTTTATTTATAAAGCGCTTTTACAATTTTCATTGTTACAAAGCAGCTGTACATGAGACACATTGACTACAAGCAAAACAATCAAAGTTGTACCTGCAAAAACAAGAAAAGGTTGAAAACACAGAAGACAGACACACCCACACACAAAACACTCCACACACACAACACGCACCAACACACACAGACACAGACACAGAGACACACACACACACACACACGTACGTACACAGACAAGTATGCACACACACACACGCTCAGTGAGAGCACACATTTAGGATAAAGGAGAGAGAAGCACAGGTCAAATATAGCAGATAATAAATTCCTATATGCAATATTAATTAAGTAAAACTTTAAGATTCTAAAGCAGCCCCCCCGGTCAGGCAGATAGTGCAAAAACAGTATGCAAACGGTGGCGAGGAACCCAAAACTCTAATCGAGAAAAAAATCAGGAGAACCCAGGCCTAACCAGGGGATTCCAGTTCCCCTCTGGCAAGCCTGTGCCTCGCACAGTCTCGGTAAATGCAACAAGAATAATAAGTAAATTTCAAATAATGTGAAAGAATTATTAGCTTGAATAATAATGATAGCTATGACTGTTAATATGCGAGGTCTTTAACTGTATTTGTTGGAGTAACAGTGCAGCCTTCAATTTGCAGGTCATAATCCGAAATATTCTGCTCACGTGTCTTTGGTCCGATAAGTAATATTTCTGTTTTATTAGAATTTAAAAGAAGGAAATTACAAGTCATCCAATGCTTTATATCGTCGATGCACTCTGCCAATTTGGATAGTTGGAAGGAATCATCTGGTCTTGATGAGATATATAGCTGAGTATCATCTGCATAACAGTGGAAGCTAATTCCATGTTTTCTAATAATGTTTCCAAGGGGCAGCATGTATATGGAGAATAGCAAGGGTCCTAAAACCGATCCCTGAGGTAATCCATAATTTACTTGCGTTAGATTTGATGATTCCCCATTTAAATGGACAAATTGATGTCTGTCTGATAAGTAAGATCTGAACCATTGTAGTGCCTGTCCCTGAATACCGGTATAATTGTGTAAGCGATCTAGAAGTATTTTATGGTCTACAGTATCGAACGCAGCACTAAGGTCAAGCAGGACTAGGAGTGAGATGTTACCTTTATCTGATGCTATAAGCAGGTCGTTTGTAATTTTAACGAGCGCAGTTTCAGTACTATGATGCGGTCTAAAGCCTGACTGGAATTTTTCGTGTATGTCATTATTTTGTAAGAAAGAGCACAACTGAGTGGACACTACTTTTTCTAGTATTTTAGACAGGTAAGGGAGATTTGAGATCGGTCTATAGTTTCCTAGTTCATTGGGGTCTAAGTTTGGTTTCTTGATAAGAGGCTTAATGACGGCCAGCTTAACGGGTCCTGGGACATGGCCTAGATTAATTGACGAGTTGATAATGTTATAAATGGGCTCAATTGCAACGGGTAATAACTCTTTTAATAATTTAGTTGGTATGGGGTCTAATAAGCAAGTTGTAGGTTTAGATGTTGCAATAAGTTTAATTAAATCTTCCTGTTTTATAGGTGAAAACACTGTAGCCTTAGGACAGAGGACAGACTTGGAGGTTGAGTTTTTACTACTTTGTCTCGTATGTTTTCGATTTTCTCTGTAAAAAAATTAATGAATTCATTGCTACCAAGATGCGGCGGAATAGCCAGGTCAGGTGAAGTCTGTTTATTTGTTAGTTTAGCAACTGTACTAAATAAAAACCTTGGATTGTTTTTGTTAGTTTCTATGAGGTTACGGAGGTGCTCAGCCTTTGCTGCTTTTAGTGCCTTTTTATAACAGTTTGCACTCTCTTTCCATGCAATTTTAAAGACCTCTAATTGGGTTTGTTTCCATTTGCGCTCCAGTTTACGTGTTTCTCTTTTAAGGGCGCGAGTGGTGCTATTGTACCATGGTGCTGCGTTTTTCTCATTAATCTTTTTTGACTTCATAGGTGCGACAGCTTCTAATGTATTAGAGAAAATAGTAGCCCAATTTGCTGGTCATGTCATCGAGCGATTCTGTATTTATTGGTATGGTTATTAAAGGAGTCAGATCTGGCAAGCTCTTTGCGAAACTATCTTTAGTAGTCGAGGTAATTGTTCTACCCTGTCGATAACGAGTTAAACGGCTGATTTCTGCAGTGCGCAGTGTACATGTTATAAGATAGTGATCAGTGACATCGTCGCTTTGAGGTATAATATCTATATTGGTTAGATCGGCTCCGTGAGATATAATCAAGTCTAGTGTATGATTAAATCGATGAGTGGGTCCATTGATGTGTTGTGTTACTCCAAAAGAGTGTAATAGCTCTGTAAACGCCACTGCTAATGCATCGTTAGCACTATCTACGTGGATATTAAAGTCTCCGACAATTAGTACTTTATCAACGTTAACCAATAGGTCCGATAGGAACTCTTTCAGAAAATCAGTGTAGGGACCAGGGGGTCTATACACTGTAGCCAACGTACAAGAAAGCAATGATTTTTTACTGTCAATTGGAACAATTATGTTCAACGCAAGCACTTCAAATGATTTAAATTTATGCTCCGTTCTCTGAGTTACAGTAAGAAAGTCTCTAAAGATTGTTGCGACACCGCCACCTCGACCAACCGGACGTGGCTCATGCATATAACAGTAGCTTGGTGGGGAACACTCATTTAGACCCCATGGCTTTGACTTTTAGGCCTTTGACAGTATACGCTGATTCAACGATCCAGCTGCACAGCTAAAGACATTACAATGATGTTTGTCATGTTAATTTAATAAACTTCAAGAAATTAAACGTACTTGGATACAAAACAAACAGCCGTGAAACACAGGCTGGCTCTTGTTCTGCAACTCTTTTTAGTGCCTCAGTGTGCTGATAACGAAACAGCGCCTCCACTGTGGTGCAATGTCGCAACTGCAGTTACAAATGACAGTCTGATAAATGCACGCAGCATTTCTTGTGAAGACTCACAACATAATTTTGGCGAGAGCCTGAGGCGGCACGACAATTGACGGAGGTGGCCGCCTCCAATTTCTCTATGCAGGAAAAACCCTGGACACATTTTATTGTGTATTAATCTGTGTAAATGGGTACATGATTTGAACAATTGTCATATATGTTAATATTTTCTGACACTGTCTATATAAAAGTATTTTTTGACCTTGGCTGTGTCTGTAATTTATTTTTAAATTATTTATGACATCACAGTGGATTTTACTTGTTTTTTTACACTGCTTTACAGGAACAGACTCGCAGTGAGTTCTGGAGTCTATCTGGACACGTAATCAAGTCCAAAGAGAAAATGTATAAGGTACAAAAGACTGCTCTATTCTAACTGTTCTTATCAGTAATGAGATAAGGCAGATGATAACAGAGATACATCACTTAATGTATAGACTGTGTTGCAAAATCTATCTGAAAGAACAATCCCAGATGAGAACTGTTTAACATCTCAATATTAATAAGTTTAAGGCAAATTGACGCTTTTTTAGCCTATAACCTATATTTAATTTTACAGCTCCATAAAGTACATTTAATGTACACCTGGAAAAAATGAAGATTTTTGCCTTGTATGTATTGTGGCAACTCCAGTCCAGTGTCTGTTGAATTTCAACAGAAACAAACCTCAGGAATGACATGAAGTCACCCAACAGCAATGAGAAAGAGTGAGAGAATGTGAATGTTTATGAAGATTGTAACAAATTATTCCACCATATTTTCATTTTTTAACTGATCCTATACATATAAAAACATTCCTGTTGTGTTGTTGAAAATGGTCCCATTTGTTTCTACATTTATTACTCCAAAGCTATTTTAAAAGAAACATTAAAGACCTGAAGTAGATGATTCACAACCAAGAACTCCATCAGTTCTCTTAAGCTATGAAAGAGCAACCTATGAGCAATAACATTTTCCGGGGTCCAGTAAATTCAATCAAGTTGTATCTTGTTCATTAAAAAAATCTAATCTAAAACTTTCACTTATATTTTTGAGAACAAAAACACTATTCATTTATGACATTTATGTATTTCTGAGGTTTGAATGTGGTTGTTTCATCTGATGCATTTTGGTCTGAAGCTGTTTTGTCTGATAACATTTTATCTGAGGCCCTTGCGTCTGTTTACTTTTGAACCTGTGTTTCTCCCAGGGCCTTAAAGGGACTTTGGAACTGATTACGGATGTGCAGACAAAATTATATTACTGTATCTAAAATTATAGTTATACTAACTATTATATACCTTTTATTTGTAGTAGAATCCAGTAGAGCGACATATAAAATGCATCTTTTCTAGTAATTCTGTAAAGTAGGCTATTACAGTCATGTTTAGAGATTTTTCTGGTGACCATTTTTATTCACATTCTTCTTTTGTGTTCTGCAGAAGAAAGACATACAGGTTTAGGTTTTGAAAAACATGGGGGTGAGTAAATGATTGACTTTTATGAAGTCGTTCTGATATTTGTAACTTGACCCCTTGCCAAACTTTAAAAACTTTACTTGCTTAACAACTGTACTTAAATAAATACTTAAATACTTAAAAATACATTAAAAATGCTGACTCTAATGTCACTTTTTTCAGTCTCATCTCTCACAAATCGTGTCCACCAGGTCTCTATAGGAATGAGGTGCTAAACATGCAGTGAATCAGATCAGGTGCAATTTCGATAAAATACTTGGTCTAATCTATCCATAGGTACATTCATAACTAATGTATACATTGCCTGTTTCTTTTAAGAGCATTAAATGAACTTTGGCACAGACTGAAAGTTATGTCAATAGAGGAGGGGTTTCTTGCTATACGGTGTAAAGAGTAAGAGTAAGTAAAGAGCTATTCAGCCCAAAATCTATGACTGAGAATTTCATGAATTAATAATAATAATAATAATACATTTTATTTGTAAAGCACTTTACATTCCCAAGAAAATCTCAAAGTGCTACAACACATAACCACAAGGTAACAACAGTTAGCTAGAGATTAAAACATTAAAAAACTTTTAAAAAGGTGTTTTAAGACACTTTTAAAACTATCAACGGCTTGTGGGACCTTCAGATGTAAAGGGAGGGCATTCCAGAGGTGGGGGGCTGCAGCGCAAAAAGCTCTGTCCCCAATGGTTCGGGTCTTAGTCAAAGGGGGGAGGAGCCGATGGGTATTTATTGAGTGTAGAGAGCGTGATGAGTTCTGTGAGGTAAGGAGTTCTTTAAGGTAAGTGGGGGCATTTCCACGGACACACTGATGCGTGAGAAGGAAAACTTTATACTCAATCCGGGCAGAAATGGGAAGCCAGTGTAGGAATTGAAGAATTGGCGTGATATGTTCATGTTTACGTACTCTCATCAGGATCCTGGCAGCACTGTTCTGTATGTGCTGGAGTTTCTGTATACTCTTGCCGGGGATCCTGATGAGAAGAGCATTACAATAATCCAGTCTGGAGGAGACAAAGGCATGGATGAGTTTTCAGCATCATGTAGAGAGAGTGTGGGACGGAGTCTGGCAATATTCCTGAGGTGGTGAAATTATGTTTTGCAGAGATGTTTGATATGAGCCTCAAAGGTTAGATGAGAGTCAAACCTGACGCCGAGATTAGTAACTAATGGAGATAGGGGAATATCCTGGCCAGAGAATGAAATAAATGTTATAGTGGATGCTCTGGTCTGATGAGGGGAACCAATGAGGATGGCTTCTGTTTTAGAACTGTTCAACTGGAGAAAGTTATGATTCAGCCACATGCTAATCTCCTCCAGACAGGCGGTAAGTAGGGGTAGGGTTGTTGTTGATGGTGAGTGAGTATCCATTTTCATGTATAGTTGCGTATCATCTGCGTAACAATGGAAAGATATTCTGAAATGACTGATGACTTTGCCAAGGGGGAGCATATAGAGGATGAATAAAACAGGTCCAAGGATTGATCCCTGTGGAACCCATGTGAATGGGACCTTGAATTTCCCAAAGCCACAATTTCCTGTCTGTCAGTGAGACATGATTCAAACCAGCACAGGGCGGTGTTATCAAGTCCAATAGAGTGATGTAGCCAGTTAAGGAGAGTACCATGGTCAATGGTGTCAAATGCTGCGGACAGATCCAGGAGGACAAGGAGAGATGGTGAACCAGCATCAGCTGTCATCAGCAGGTCATTTGTGATTCTCACTAAAGCTGTTTTAGTGCAGTGGGCGGAACGGAAACCTGACTGAAATCTTTAAAAATTATTGTTTAGTTTGAGGTGATCCTGAAGGTAACTGACAACTGACTTTTCAATTACTTTTGAAAGAAATGGCAGATGTGATATGGGCCTATAATTTGCAAGGGTTTGAGGATCCAGAGAAGGTTTCTTGAGTATTGGTCTGATTAAAGCCGTTTTTAAAATGGACGGTACATACCCAGCCTGAAGGGACTGATTTATTGTTGTGGTGATTAAGGGACTGATGGCAGAAATTTTTGCTTTCACCAGCGCTGTAGGAAAAGGGTCGAGAGCACATGTGGAAGATCTCATTCCCTTGATAGTGTCCTCAACTTTATTAGTGTTGGACGTATAACAAAATAGCATTTTTTTGTGGTTTAGAAAAATGACAGAAGCCGAATTGTACACTGTATATAAAGGAGTGTTCCTTCCATCGCACTTGCACCCTGCTGAGAGTCTGAAATACTATGAAGACTTCACTTTCCGCTCTGATGACATCCTGATTGTCACTTATCCTAAATCAGGTATGTTTTGCAGGATTAAAAATGATGTTTAATAATAGAAACTTTTATAATTCTATTGTATTCTACTGCATAATTCTGTTTCATTTTATTGTTCTATTTTGTTGTTCTTATACAAAAATGTATCATGGTGAACACATTTTGCTTGAAAATACAATATGATGTTGTATTGAAAAACAATAGATATTGTCATGGCTCTGCTTCATTTAGTCATGTTTTTCTTGGTCCTGTAGCAGAGTCATGACAAAGCGTCATGACAAGACCAGTGTCTCGTCATTGGCCCCGCCCCTCTCGTTGAGTGTTTTATGTTCCACACCTGGCTTCGTTCGTTATCCCTCGTTTGTATTCCCTTTAAATACCCTCTTGTTTCTTTGTCCTGTGCTCGTGGACTGTCTTTTGGATGTTTGGTGTGTTTCATTTGACCCCGCTTCTCAGCCTTGCCTTGCCCTGCCCTGCCCTGCCCTGCCCCTGCCCTGCCCCTGCCCTGCCCTGTCCGTGAGTCCTGTTTAGTTAAGTTAGTTGTTTTTTAGTGTTCTTTGGTTTTTGTCTTGCCCCCTCGTGGGAAGTTTTTCTTTGTCTTTGTTAGCGTCTTTGATTATTGTGTTTGTCCCCCATCGTGGGTGTTTTGGTTTCTGTTTTTTGTTAAAAATAAAATCTTGTTTTTGTTAACCCCTTACTGCCTGCCTGCATTTGGGTTCTTCTTTACACGCCAGCCGTGACTTTTATTTTGTATATTCCCTTTACCAGTTTTAGCAGCAATTTACCAGTAAGTAGTAAGGTTCTTGTAAATAGTAAAGTGTAGAAGCCATGTGTTTGTTGGATTTCTTACCATTTGTATTACGTTAATTTAACTACAAACATAAACTATAGCTAGTATAATTAAACTATGGTATTTTTAGTTGCTATGGTTTTACTAAAGATTATTAATTGGAGTATGGTTCCTATATATAGAAAATAGTAAATTTGTGGATACTGTGGTTTTACTGCAAATACCATCCCTGCTGAACAAAAACAATGCATTTTTAAATTCGAATGAGATTTTTAAATTATTCTTTATAGTGTGTTTTGGGTTTTATTCCAATAGGATTTACCATCCCACCAATAGAATCCATCACATACAACTAGACAACAAGTATCCATAGTACAATTCCCATTATAACCATTAAATCCATTACATTTTCTGTTGTATTTTGGGCAGGGTTCTATTGTTTTTTTCAACAGGAATACTTCAACTATAGTTACTTCAGTAAAAACATCATTCATTTTCCAAATCGCTTTAAATGATATAGCAGCAGATCAGAAGTTAACACGCACGCGTAGCTCAAGGTGTAACTGTTATGTGATGCTTATTTACCGTTTAGCCGTTATGCCGATCATTTTCATGACAATGTTTCTACGATCTCTGACTGATCGTAACCCACAGATGATTACACCACACTTTAACATGTGCCTTTTTCGTCTTTTATTGTTCTATTTGCCTTTTTAGAGCGCTATCAATGGTGTAGCAGCGCCTATGTTTACATTAGTTTAGCGGGGATGATCCCAGAGTTGCCAGATTTGCGTTAAAAAAATCTGCCAAATGGCCATTCAAAGCTTGCCGGAAAACAGCGAGCTTAGAAAAACTGCAAGCTAGGTAAATTGCGCACACAGGAAACCCCACTGCATAGAAACCATTTTCTACTTTTGGACCTTTTTATAAATGTAGTGGAGTAAAATTTATGATATTTGTCTTTCAAATGTAGTGAAGTTAAAGTACAAGTACTCAGAAAAAATAATACTCAAGTAAAGTTCAGATACTCAAAAAGTGTACTTAAGTACAGTACTAAGGTAAATTTACTTCGTTACTGTCCACCTCTGCCACTAGCTAAGATTCTTGTGATCTTGTTCAAAACAGAAAGTCGATCCACTTGTAATGATTGTTTTATTTCTCACAGGTACGACATGGATGCAGGAGATAGTGCCTCTGATAGTGAGTGAGAGAGATTTCACTCCTGTAATGACTGTTCCAAACTGGGACAGAGCACCATGGCTGGAGGAACACAGGGCGATAACACTCAATCTGGAGCAAAGACCCTCTCCACGTATCTTTGCAACTCACTATCATTGCCAGATGATGAATGAGTCTTATTTCAAAGTCAAACCAAGGGTAAAATGTCATAGATGTCATATATAGGCCTACACAGTATATATATATATATATATATATATATATCACAACGTCCCCAAAACGTGCAATATAGGACATAACGAGGCCGTACCTCTTCAAACTTTGGGAACCGAATGAGGGGGCAGCGAGCAGCTACAGAATTTGAATCGGGGTCATTCGGAGTCCCCGGGGCCGTTCGGGGGTCTCTGTACGATAGCCACCTATGAGAGAAATAGGATATGTTGCAGGTGTCAGAGGCTCCCGATACGGCCGCGGAGGCCCCAGGAGCCCGAAACCTAAACAGAAAGTTGCGTCACGTGGCTCTCGACGTCATACCGATAGGGCTTGGTCGGGTAAGTGAACTTAAATATTTTTTTTATTTTTCAACGATCTCCCGCCTCTTGAGTCTCTATGGGCCACGCAAACCCCCTCGCGCGTTGGCTCGGGTATCCGACGTCTTTCTGACAGAAACCTCCCCTAAGCACGAACGAGCAAGGTCACGAAGGACGCCCGGCTCCTCTAGGGGGCGCCACGGCCGTGAGGGAGAGAAAAAAGAAAGACGGGCGGCGAGCGAGACGTTTTGGCTTCTTTCGGATGTCGCGCCACGCATAGGCAGCAAGGGGCAAGCAAACTACCAACTCTAGGGCTCTGCGGACGCAAGGGTGGCGAGCGAGACGTTTTGGCATCTTTTGGAGTGTCGCGCCACGCATAGGCAGCAAGGGGCAGCAATCTACCAACTCTAGGCGCTCTGCGGACGCAAGGGTGGCGAGCGAGACGTTTTGGCATCTTTTGGATGTCGCGCCACGATAGGCAGCAAGGGGCAGCAAACTAGCAAGTCTAGGCGCGCTGCGGACGTGAGGAAGACTATGGCAGAGTTAGGCGGTCAGGGGGAAGCGAAAGGCTCCTCGTGCACGCGGTGATGAAGATTAGGTGGTGAGGGGATGAGTAGGGCATTTTGTGGCGCGAGGGTCCATGCCCGCAGCACTTTGCCACCCCTTGTGGTCGTCCGTACGATGCCTCTCCGGAAAAACGGCCCCTAAACTCCGATAAGGGAAAAAAGTCCCAATCATAATAAGAGTGAGCGAGAATTTGGCGTACAATTCAGGTATACGAGCCCTTCGTCTGCCTATGTCGACCGATGGCAATCTATATGAATGGACAATTGTCCACGATTTACCTAACTTCCCTTCATATTTCTCCAAATGCATTAAAGCCGATTTGCCGTTAGTCTTTGTTGGTTTGGCTCTAATTCTCAACTCAACTCAACTCAACTTTATTTATATAGCGCTTTTACAATTTTCATTGTTACAAAGCAGCTGTACATGAGACACATTGACTACAAGCAAAACAATCAAAGTTTTACCTGCAAAAACAAGAAAAGGTTGAAAACACAGAAGACAGACACACCCACGCACAAAACACTCCACACACACAACACGCACACGCACCAACACACACAGACACAGAGACACACACACACACACACGTACGTACACAGACAAGTACGCACACACACACACGCTCAGTGAGAGCACACATTTAGGATAAAGGAGAGAGAAGCACAGGTCAAATATAACAGATAATAAATTCCTATATGCAATATTAATTAAGTAAAACTTTAAGATTCTAAAGCAGCCCCCCCGGTCAGGCAGATAGTGCAAAAACAGTATGCAAACGGTGGCGAGGAACCCAAAACTCTAATCGAGAAAAAAAACCTCAGGAGAACCCAGGCCCAACCAGGGGATTCCAGTTCCCCTCTGGCAAAAGCTGCTGCCTCTGCACAAGCTCCAGAGACTTGCACAACAAGGCTAAATAAAATAAATAAACTTATAATAAGTAAATATAGTTTAAGATTATCATTAGTAATCTAATAGCATTTGAAGATTTTTAAATGACAGGTTGCTGTCTAATATAACGCCAAGGTCTTTAACTGTATTTGTTGGAGTAACAGTGCAGCCTTCAATTTGCAGGTCATAATCCGAAATATTCTGCTCACGTGTCTTTGGTCCGATAAGTAATATTTCTGTTTTATTAGAATTTAAAAGAAGGAAATTACAAGTCATCCAATGCTTTATATCGTCGATGCACTCTGCCAATTTGGATAGTTGGAAGGAATCATCTGGTCTTGATGAGATATATAGCTGAGTATCATCTGCATAACAGTGGAAGCTAATTCCATGTTTTCTAATAATGTTTCCAAGGGGCAGCATGTATATGGAGAATAGCAAGGGTCCTAAAACCGATCCCTGAGGTAATCCATAATTTACTTGCGTTAGATTTGATGATTCCCCATTTAAATGGACAAATTGATGTCGGTCTGATAAGTAAGATCTGAACCATTGTAGTGCCTGTCCCTGAATACCGGTATAATTGTGTAAGCGATCTAGAAGTATTTTATGGTCTACAGTATCGAACGCAGCACTAAGGTCAGCAGGACTAGGAGTGAGATGTTACCTTTATCTGATGCTATAGCAGGTCGTTTGTAATTTTAACGAGGCAGTTTCAGTACTATGATGCGGTCTAAACCTGACTGGAATTTTTCGTGTATGTCATTATTTTGTAAGAAAGAGCACAACTGAGTGGACACTACTTTTTCTAGTATTTAGACAGGTAAGGGAGATTTGAAATCGGATCTATAGCTTAATGACGGCCAGTTTAAAGGCTCCTGGGACATGGCCTAGATTAATTGAGAGTTGATAATGTTATAAATGGGCTAAATTGCAACGGGTAATAACTCTTTTAATAATTTAGTTGGTATGGGGTCTAATAAGCAAGTTGTAGGTTTAGATGTTGCAATAAGTTTAATTAAATCTTCCTGTTTTATAGGTGAAAAACACTGTAGCCTTACTTGGAGGTTGAGTTTTTACTATTTTGTCTCGTATGTTTTCGATTTTCTCTGTAAAAAAATTCATGAAATCATTGCTACCAAGGTGCGGCGGAATACCCAGGTCAGGTGAAGTCTGTTTATTTGTTAGTTTAGCAACTGTACTAAATAAAAACCTTGGATTGTTTTTGTTAGTTTCTATGAGGTTACGGAGGTGCTCAGCCTTTGCTACTTTTAGTGCCTTTTTATAACAGTTTGCACTCTCTTTCCACGCAATTTTAAAGACCTCTAATTGGGTTTGTTTCCATTTGCGCTCCAGTTTACGTGTTTCTCTTTTAAGGGCGCGAGTGGTGCTATTGTACCATGGTGCTGCGTTTTTCTCATTAATCTTTTTTGACTTCATAGGTGCGACAGCTTCTAATGTATTAGAGAAAATAGTACCCAATTTGCTGGTCATGTCATCGAGCGATTCTGTATTTATTGGTATGGTTATTAAAGGAGTCAGATCTGGCAAGCTCTTTGCGAAACTATCTTTAGTAGTCGAGGTAATTGTTCTACCCTGTCGATAACGAGTTAAACGGCTGATTTCTGCAGTGCCAGTGTACATGTTAAAGATAGTGATCAGTGACATCGTCGCTTTGAGGTATAATATCTATATTGGTTAGATCGGCTCCGTGAGATATAATCAAGTCTAGTGTATGATTAAATCGATGAGTGGGTCCATTGATGTGTTGTGTTACTCCAAAAGAGTGTAATAGCTCTGTAAACGCCACTGCTAATGCATCGTTAGCACTATCTACGTGGATATTAAAGTCTCCGACAATTAGTACTTTATCAACGTTAACCAAAAGGTCCGATAGGAAGTCCGCAAACTCTTTCAGAAAATCAGTGTAGGGACCAGGGGGTCTATACACTGTAGCCAACGTACAAGAAAGCAATGATTTTTTACTATCAATTGGAACAATTATGTTCAACGCAAGCACTTCAAATGATTTAAATTTATGCTCCGTTCTCTGAGTTACAGTAAAAAGTCTCTAAAGATTGTTGCGACACCGCCACCTCGACCAACCGGACGTGGCTCATGCATATAACAGTAGCTTGGTGGGGTACACTATTTAGACCCATGGCTTTGACTTTATAGGCCTTTGACAGTATACGCTGATTCAACGATCCAACTGCACAGCTAAAGACATTACAATGATGTAGTCATGTTAATTTAATAAATTCAAGAAATTAAACGTACTTGGATACAAAACAAACAGCCGTGAAACACAGGCTGGCTCTTGTTCTGCAACTCTTTTTAGTGCCTCAGTGTGCTGATAACGAAACAGCGCCTCCACTGTGGAGCAATGTCGCAACTGCAGTTACAAATGACAGTCTGATAAATGCACGCAGCATTTCTTGTGAAGACTCACAACATAATTTTGGCGAGAGCCTGAGGCGGCACGACAATTGACGGAGGTGGCCGCCTCCAATTTCTCTATGCAGGAAAAACCCTGGACACATTTTATTGTGTATTAATCTGTGTAAATGGGTACATGATTTGAACAATTGTCATATATGTTAATATTTTCTGACACTGTCTAAATAAAAGTATTTTTTGACCTTGGCTGTGTCTGTAATTTATTTTTAAATTATTTATGACATCACAGTGGATTTTACTTGTTTTTTTACACTGCTTTACAGGAACAGACTCGCAGTGAGTTCTGGAGTCTATCTGGACACGTAATCAAGTCCAAAGAGAAAATGTATAAGGTACAAAAGACTGCTCTATTCTAACTGTTCTTATCAGTAATGAGATAAGGCAGATGATAACAGAGATACATCACTTAATGTATAGACTGTGTTGCAAAATCTATCTGAAAGAACAATCCCAGATGAGAACTGTTTAACATCTCAATATTAATAAGTTTAAGGCAAATTGACGCTTTTTTAGCCTATAACCTATATTTAATTTTACAGCTCCATAAAGTACATTTAATGTACACCTGGAAAAAATGAAGATTTTTGCCTTGTATGTATTGTGGCAACTCCAGTCCAGTGTCTGTTGAATTTCAACAGAAACAAACCTCAGGAATGACATGAAGTCACCCAACAGCAATGAGAAAGAGTGAGAGAATGTGAATGTTTATGAAGATTGTAACAAATTATTCCACCATATTTTCATTTTTTAACTGATCCTATACATATAAAAACATTCCTGTTGTGTTGTTGAAAATGGTCCCATTTGTTTCTACATTTATTACTCCAAAGCTATTTTAAAAGAAACATTAAAGACCTGAAGTAGATGATTCACAACCAAGAACTCCATCAGTTCTCTTAAGCTATGAAAGAGCAACCTATGAGCAATAACATTTTCCGGGGTCCAGTAAATTCAATCAAGTTGTATCTTGTTCATTAAAAAAAACTAATCTAAAACTTTCACTTATATTTTTGAGAACAAAAACACTATTCATTTATGACATTTATGTATTTCTGAGGTTTGAATGTGGTTGTTTCATCTGATGCATTTTGGTCTGAAGCTGTTTTGTCTGATAACATTTTATCTGAGGCCCTTGCGTCTGTTAACTTTTGAACCTGTGTTTCTCCCAGGGCCTTAAAGGGACTTTGGAACTGATTACGGATGTGCAGACAAAATTATATTACTGTATCTAAAATTATAGTTATACTAACTAATATATACCTTTTATTTGTAGTAGAATCCAGTAGAGAGACATATAAAATGCATCTTTTCTAGTAATTCTGTAAAGTAGGCTATTACAGTCATGTTTAGAGATTTTTCTGGTGACCATTTTTATTCACATTCTTCTTTTGTGTTCTGCAGAAGAAAGACATACAGGTTTAGGTTTTGAAAAACATGGGGGTGAGTAAATGATTGACTTTTATGAAGTCGTTCTGATATTTGTAACTTGACCCCTTGCCAAACTTTAAAAACTTTACTTGCTTAACAACTGTACTTAAATAAATACTTAAATACTTAAAAATACAATAAAAATGCTGACTCTAATGTCACTTTTTTCAGTCTCATCTCTCACAAATCGTGTCCACCAGGTCTCTATAGGAATGAGGTGCTAAACATGCAGTGAATCAGATCAGGTGCAATTTCGATAAAATACTTGGTCTAATCTATCCATAGGTACATTCATAACTAATGTATACATTGCCTGTTTCTTTTAAGAGCATTAAATGAACTTTGGCACAGACTGAAAGTTATGTCAATAGAGGAGGGGTTTCTTGCTATACGGTGTAAAGAGTAAGAGTAAGTAAAGAGCTATTCAGCCCAAAATCTATGACTGAGAATTTCATGAATTAATAATAATAATAATAATACATTTTATTTGTAAAGCACTTTACATTCCCAAGAAAATCTCAAAGTGCTACAACACATAACCACAAGGTAACAACAGTTAGCTAGAGATTAAAACATTAAAAAACTTTTAAAAAGGTGTTTTAAGACACTTTTAAAACTATCAACGGCTTGTGGGACCTTCAGATGTAAAGGGAGGGCATTCCAGAGGTGGGGGGCTGCAGCGCAAAAAGCTCTGTCCCCAATGGTTCGGGTCTTAGTCAAAGGGGGGAGGAGCCGATAGGTATTTATAGAGTGTAGAGAGCGTGATGAGTTCTGTGAGGTAAGGAGTTCTTTAAGGTAAGTGGGGGCATTTCCACGGACACACTGATGCGTGAGAAGGAAAACTTTATACTCAATCCGGGCAGAAATGGGAAGCCAGTGTAGGAATTGAAGAATTGGCGTGATATGTTCATGTTTACGTACTCTCATCAGGATCCTGGCAGCACTGTTCTGTATGTGCTGGAGTTTCTGTATACTCTTGCCGGGGATCCTGATGAGAAGAGCATTACAATAATCCAGTCTGGAGGAGACAAAGGCATGGATGAGTTTTCAGCATCATGTAGAGAGAGTGTGGGACGGAGTCTGGCAATATTCCTGAGGTGGTGAAATTATGTTTTGCAGAGATGTTTGATATGAGCCTCAAAGGTTAGATGAGAGTCAAACCTGACGCCGAGATTAGTAACTAATGGAGATAGGGGAATATCCTGGCCAGAGAATGAAATAAATGTTATAGTGGATGCTCTGGTCTGATGAGGGGAACCAATGAGGATGGCTTCTGTTTTAGAACTGTTCAACTGGAGAAAGTTATGATTCAGCCACATGCTAATCTCCTCCAGACAGGCGGTAAGTAGGGGTAGGGTTGTTGTTGATGGTGAGTGAGTATCCATTTTCATGTATAGTTGCGTATCATCTGCGTAACAATGGAAAGATATTCTGAAATGACTGATGACTTTGCCAAGGGGGAGCATATAGAGGATGAATAAAACAGGTCCAAGGATTGATCCCTGTGGAACCCATGTGAATGGGACCTTGAATTTCCCAAAGCCACAATTTCCTGTCTGTCAGTGAGACATGATTCAAACCAGCACAGGGCGGTGTTATCAAGTCCAATAGAGTGATGTAGCCAGTTAAGGAGAGTACCATGGTCAATGGTGTCAAATGCTGCGGACAGATCCAGGAGGACAAGGAGAGATGGTGAACCAGCATCAGCTGTCATCAGCAGGTCATTTGTGATTCTCACTAAAGCTGTTTTAGTGCAGTGGGCGGAACGGAAACCTGACTGAAATCTTTAAAAATTATTGTTTAGTTTGAGGTGATCCTGAAGGTAACTGACAACTGACTTTTCAATTACTTTTGAAAGAAATGGCAGATGTGATATGGGCCTATAATTTGCAAGGGTTTGAGGATCCAGAGAAGGTTTCTTGAGTATTGGTCTGATTAAAGCCGTTTTTAAAATGGACGGTACATACCCAGCCTGAAGGGACTGATTTATTGTTGTGGTGATTAAGGGACTGATGGCAGAAATTTTTGCTTTCACCAGCGCTGTAGGAAAAGGGTCGAGAGCACATGTGGAAGATCTCATTCCCTTGATAGTGTCCTCAACTTTATTAGTGTTGGACGTATAACAAAATAGCATTTTTTTGTGGTTTAGAAAAATGACAGAAGCCGAATTGTACACTGTATATAAAGGAGTGTTCCTTCCATCGCACTTGCACCCTGCTGAGAGTCTGAAATACTATGAAGACTTCACTTTCCGCTCTGATGACATCCTGATTGTCACTTATCCTAAATCAGGTATGTTTTGCAGGATTAAAAATGATGTTTAATAATAGAAACTTTTATAATTCTATTGTATTCTACTGCATAATTCTGTTTCATTTTATTGTTCTATTTTGTTGTTCTTATACAAAAATGTATCATGGTGAACACATTTTGCTTGAAAATACAATATGATGTTGTATTGAAAAACAATAGATATTGTCATGGCTCTGCTTCATTTAGTCATGTTTTTCTTGGTCCTGTAGCAGAGTCATGACAAAGCGTCATGACAAGACCAGTGTCTCGTCATTGGCCCCGCCCCTCTCGTCGAGTGTTTTATGTTCCACACCTGGCTTCGTTCGTTATCCCTCGTTTGTATTCCCTTTAAATACCCTCTTGTTTCTTTGTCCTGTGCTCGTGGACTGTCTTTTGGATGTTTGGTGTGTTTCATTTGACCCCGCTTCTCAGCCTTGCCTTGCCCTGCCCTGCCCTGCCCTGCTCCTGCCCTGCCCTGTCCGTGAGTCCTGTTTAGTTAAGTTAGTTGTTTTTTAGTGTTCTTTGGTTTTTGTCTTGCCCCCTCGTGGGAAGTTTTTCTTTGTCTTTGTTAGCGTCTTTGATTATTGTGTTTGTCCCCCATCGTGGGTGTTTTGGTTTCTGTTTTTTGTTAAAAATAAAATCTTGTTTTTGTTAACCCCTTACTGCCTGCCTGCATTTGGGTTCTTCTTTACACGCCAGCCGTGACTTTTATTTTGTATATTCCCTTTACCAGTTTTAGCAGCAATTTACCAGTAAGTAGTAAGGTTCTTGTAAATAGTAAAGTGTAGAAGCCATGTGTTTGTTGGATTTCTTACCATTTGTATTACGTTAATTTAACTACAAACATAAACTATAGCTAGTATAATTAAACTATGGTATTTTTAGTTGCTATGGTTTTACTAAAGATTATTAATTGGAGTATGGTTCCTATATATAGAAAATAGTAAATTTGTGGATACTGTGGTTTTACTGCAAATACCATCCCTGCTGAACAAAAACAATGCATTTTTAAATTCGAATGAGATTTTTAAATTATTCTTTATAGTGTGTTTTGGGTTTTATTCCAATAGGATTTACCATCCCACCAATAGAATCCATCACATACAACTAGACAACAAGTATCCATAGTACAATTCCCATTATAACCATTAAATCCATTACATTTTCTGTTGTATTTTGGGCAGGGTTCTATTGTTTTTTTCAACAGGAATACTTCAACTATAGTTACTTCAGTAAAAACATCATTCATTTTCCAAATCGCTTTAAATGATATAGCAGCAGATCAGAAGTTAACACGCACGCGTAGCTCAAGGTGTAACTGTTATGTGATGCTTATTTACCGTTTAGCCGTTATGCCGATCATTTTCATGACAATGTTTCTACGATCTCTGACTGATCGTAACCCACAGATGATTACACCACACTTTAACATGTGCCTTTTTCGTCTTTTATTGTTCTATTTGCCTTTTTAGAGCGCTATCAATGGTGTAGCAGCGCCTATGTTTACATTAGTTTAGCGGGGAGGATCCCAGAGTTGCCAGATTTGCGTTAAAAAAATCTGCCAAATGGCCATTCAAAGCTTGCCGGAAAACAGCGAGCTTAGAAAAACTGCAAGCTAGGTAAATTGCGCACACAGGAAACCCCACTGCATAGAAACCATTTTCTACTTTTGGACCTTTTTATAAATGTAGTGGAGTAAAACGTATGATATTTGTCTTTCAAATGTAGTGAAGTTAAAGTACAAGTACTCAGAAAAAATAATACTCAAGTAAAGTACAGATACTCAAAAAGTGTACTTCAGAACACTCAGGTACATTTACTTCGTTACTGTCCACCACTGCAAATAGCTCGCATTTATCCATCAGTAAACATTCAGTGGCAAACTGATGACACACCAATCAGGATCCCCGGATAATATCAATAGGAGCACATGTAATTGTGCATCCTAGAATCCTAGAATACTACTTACAGTAAATATACTGTATAATTACAGTACACACTTTATATAAGAGAAATTTCACTATTCTGTATCCAGTAAACTGTAGCACGTGTACACCCTCAAATTTGTGATTGTCAAGTTCACAAATTTGTTTTTTGTAGCCTTTTTTACCTGTTCTGTATTTTTGCAGAAAATAGTATACTTTTACGAAATTGGGCCAAAGATGCAGAGGATGCCATATTTTTTTTACATTGCCTCCTATTGACAAATTGCTTCTGTGGAGAAATGTAGAGAATGTGTGTTAATCCGTTTAAATGCGCAGAAAGAGTTAGCCCCCCAAATATTTGTTTTTGCAATGTTTGTTTAATTTGTATTTTGATTGTTAATGTTTAATAATTCGGGACAAGCACACATTCATAATAAAACCTACAAAGATGTAATGAATGTCCACTAGGTGGCAACAGCGATATAGAGACTCCGGGAGTAGACCAAAAAAGAAGAAGAGTTAACTGACGAGTGTATAGAGAGGCTACGAGTCGGTTGTTGTGAGATATAAATCTGTAACGAGATCTATGGAAAGCTTGTGAATGTGCTGGCTGAATAAAAGAACCCACCTGAATCACACACTTGTTGTAGTCTTCTTCAAGTGTGTTACAAATACTGGCGACGAGGATGGGATCGGCGGTGCCGTATTGAGTGAGTTATGACGCTGAGCATGGACCTAGAGCAGCTACAGGATCGGCTAAGCGAGGCACTGCTCCGCCTGCGGCTCGATCAACTGCAAGAGGTGTGTGAATATGCAAAAGTGTCTGCAGAGGGACAGAGTAAACGGCACTCGCTGATCAGATTAATCAGTGAAGCAGTTGAGGGTGTTATAGAGACAGAAGATGACAATGTAGCCCGTCAACATGTGAAAGACTTGTTAGCGTTTGCTAGGGGGATGACGCAACGCAGCGACCGCGCGATTCAAGATGGCGGCGGCGATACAGACAGGAGTTNATATATATATATGTGTGTATATATGTATGTGTATATACTGTATATGTATGTGTATATGTATGTGTATGTGTATATATATGTGTGTGTATATGTATGTGTATGTGTATATATATGTGTGTATATGTATATGTATATGTATGTATATATGTATATATGTATGTATATATGTATATATATATATGTATATGTGTATATATATGTATATATATGTGTGTATATACTGTATGTGTATATATATGTATATGTATATATATGTGTATATATATATATGTGTGTATATATGTGTATATATGTATATGTATATATGTATGTGTATGTGTATATATATATATGTATGTGTATGTGTATGTGTATATATATATATATGTATGTGTATGTATATACTGTGTCTATACATATATATATACAGTATATTAGGGCTGCATAATGATTAATCGCGTACTGTGTGTGATAATTATGTATTTTTAAATAAACACACATGGATGAATGATTTTAAGAAAAAATATATTTAATATTTATATATAATATAAATGATATATATAAATATAAAACATATCAAAAGTTACATATTTCTTAATTATATACAGTACATGCATGTACATGTATTTATATATACATAATTATCATACGCAGTACACCAACATATATTATGTAAACAAAAACTTTTATTCTGCAAACGATAGTCGCGATTAATCGTTATGCAGCCCTAATATATATATATATAATGTGTTTGTGTATATATACTGTATATGTACACATATTTATACTGTGTATATATACTGTGCATGTATGTATATATATATACACAGTGTACATATATACAGTACACACACACACTTATATAATATATATATATATATATATACATACATACAGTATATAAGAAGCATAAATTCATCTTGTCCTCAGGTTCTTTATGTTATGAGGAATCCAAAAGACGTGTTCACATCTTCATTTCCCTACTACGAAATGGCCTCATTCCTGGTGAACCCAGGAACCCAAGATGAGTTCATGGAGAAATTCCTTGATGGAAAAGGTATCCACTGTATTAAGTCATCATTTACTCAACTTCATGGTCGAAGAGTTTATGTGGAATAAATTCTATGTTAAATCACAATGACTTGAATGTCATGTAGTCATGTTAATCTACATCTTCATTTGATCAACATCTTATAGTTACAGTATACATCCAAATGTTGTGATAATCCTTACAACTGATTTGGTGTGTCAGATTTTACCAGCCACATATCTTTCCAACAGTAAAACAGTCTTACTCCATTGTTTTTTTTTGGCACTTTTATATTTGAGACAGTATGCAGATGTGCAGTGTATCGTATGAACACACAATGAAGATGTGCATTTTGAGTCTAGTCAATTCGTCTTCCACGAGTTCATCCGAAACAAATATTCTGTCATCATTTACTCACTCTTTTGTTATTTCAAACCTGTATGACTTTCTTTCTTCTGCAGAACACAAAAGAAGATATTTTGAAGAAAGTTGGTAAGCAAACAGCACTGGACACAAAACGTGAATGGGGGGCCAGTTAACAACGTTCTTCGAAATATCTTCTTTTGTGTTCTGCAGAAGAAAGTCATACAGGTTTGAAATGACAGGAGGGTTTTCATTTTGGGTGAACTATCACTTTAAGACTATGTCTACGAGCTAAAATTCCTCACATACAGGAGACAAAAACAGTGTCATCAGTCCTTGAAGTTGCCTTGAAGAATGTTATCAGACCAAACACTTAATAGGCTATTTTGGGACATGATTTCCTTTTTCCACAGTCATGTTTGGTTCCTGGTTCGATCATGTGAAAGGATGGCTGAACGCTGAAGAACACATACTGTATGTGTTTTATGAAGAGATGATAGCTGTAAGTAGGTTTTCACACAGCACAAGTCAAACTACATGACAGTTTGGTTATTTTATTAATAATACCTGTCACTATAATATATAAAGTCTGTTTTGCATATTTTGTATATTACAACCTTGAACAGGATTTGAAGGGATCTTTGGAGAAGATCGCCCAGTATCTCGGAAAATCTCTGAGTCCAGATTTGATCGAGAAAATAGCTGACCACTGTGTTTTCAAGAACATGAAGCAAAACAAGATGTCCAACTATTCTCTGGTTCCAGAAGAGTTCATGAACCAAACAAAATCTGAATTTATGAGGAAAGGTAAAATATGCATTGTTTTAACACATCCCCTAATATTATTAAAATGAAATTGGCAGGATTGTTTTAGTGGAAAATCTTTTGGTTTGTGTCCAATATTGAAGTGTTCGTTAAAGGGGTCATATGACACGGCTAAAACAAATATTATCGTTTGTTTTAGATGTAATGCAATGTGTATATGCGATTTAAGGTTCAAAAACGCTGTATTTTCCACATACCATGCGTGTTTGTATCTCCTCTTTACCCCGCCTCTCTGAAACGCGAAATTTTTTTACAAAGCTCATCGCTCTGAAAAGCGTGGTGTGCTTTGATTGGCCAGTTAAGCAGTGTGTAGTGACTGGTCAAACACTGCAAGCGTGTGACGGAAATGTAACGCCTCTGACCATATTTGGAACATCAGGTTCCAAAGCAATTATACTGACAGGTACGCCCACCTTACTCGCGTACACATTTGGGCATTCTTAGTCAACTTATACCATGAACTGAAGTGGATTTGTGGGGATGTGGTTACACGAGGCGTTTCAGGCAGGTCTGGGTAAGCATTCGCTTTTAGATAGAATGCAGTTTTTGTTCCGACACTTTAATTTTTGCAATTTTACGTGTCTTAATACATGCATGGGCAACTTATAACACACCAAAGACACAGATAAACACGTATTCACACATATGACCCCTTTAAAGTTATTGTTTTCTTGTGTCTTTGTTTCTTTTAGGAATTGCTGGTGACTGGAAGAATCATTTCACTGAAGCCCAAGAGCAGCGATTTAACTCTGTGTACAAAGACAAAACAAAAGATGTGAAATTTAAATTTGTGTGGGACTAAAATAGCTAAATCTAATAAATCTAACATTTACACCACAAGGTGTGTCTTTGATCTTTACTCATATTTCTGATTGTTTTTTACGTGAATGTGTTTTCATTTATGACAGCACCAAGCATCATCTCCCAATTTTTAATCGTAAACTCCATTATGAATACATAGTAATGTGAACTATTAAATGTTTAAACTATAATAATGTACACACTGTACAATTACAGAAAACCATTTCAATACCCATAAAATGATAATACAATAAATTCTTTAGGCACTAGGTTAGCATACATAAACATTTTAATACTCAAATGACGTTTTATAAATATATGTATAAGCTTAATAATATGCTTAGGTAATTTATGTATATATATCTTTTTTTTTTTTTTTTAAACGGAGATACCAGAAAACGGTCCAAAATTTACTTTTTGCAAGTTTGAACGGCTCCACAACGCTAGAGGGCGGCGATTCTTCTCCTATGTAAAATACATTCAGAATACGTTGAGGGAAGAACATGCTGGGAATCATCTCGCTCTCTGCAAGGGTTATTGGTTGATTTATGTTCACGGTTTGTAGTGAAGTTGACAAGAAACGCAATGTTCTTTGATGTATTGGTTTTACCTACAAAACAACCTAATCAACGTGTTTGCAATATTTTCGCTTGCATTCACATTTTGTAAGCCAGCACTTAAAAGTACACAGTTTGCTATAAAGAGACATATCGTGATTTTACATAACGCACAAGTGATTAAACGTTAGTCGACATTTACATCAGTCTGATTGTAGAGACAATTAATTTCTGATTTGGTTCATGCAGAACTATATATACTTTTTGGGATAGTTTAGTCATTTAGATTTCAAACATACTGTATGATGGGAAAATGGTAACAAATAATCTAAACAGTGTTGTTTTAAACCGTAGTTGTGAGGTATGAACCAGGAGAATGTCTTGCCCTAGATGAGAAAAAACGTTCAGAAGACAATTGCAGACAAACCTGGAATGAGAAGAAATTGACCTGAAAGAGGTCAAGGGACCTCTGTGAAGTCTTTTTCCCACCTGCATGATGAAGAAATGCCCTCCACATTAGGAGCAAATCAAAGTATTTTAAATTTCATTTCTTCTTGTTAGACTTTTATCCAGATGACTGTATATGCCAAGGTATATTATTTTACTTTAAAAAATACCATATTTTTAGCAGGATAGACTGGATTGTGGTGTTTGACAATAAGAAATATTTTTGCATTCTGTTATGAACATTTGACCAAATTACATATTTGGAGGATAACTATAGTAACACTGCATAAAATGTTCGGCTCTAGTTTTTCTTGTGCATAGATATTTATCTTCCTTGACCGGCACCTCCGAAGGTGTGCGTTTGCTTCTTTACACTTTTAGGCTCTAGTTTGTTACCATAGCTATGACCTCCATAAAACAAACTGGTATTTGTTGTGAACTTTGAGCCTAAAGAAATATCTATTTATAAATTTAATGAGCCTAAAAAATGCTGTTTGGTTCAGGCAGAATGTACAGTAGGTGTTTTTATCAAATTAATTGCTTTTTTAGGCAACTAGCTGGAAGAACTGAAAAGGGAAGTTGTCAACTTGATCCAGTGCTTTCCAGAGGGTGTTGAGGTGGCTAGATTGACTTGTATGTACAGGAGGGTCTATGGCAAGAGATTTGGACCTTTGACAAGTTATGGTTTGGCAGGCCTCCAGACCTCTTTGAACTGCTTGGTGACCGAATCCATGTGGAAAGGATTTACAATAAAAATATGATCAGATCCTTAGTGTGAGGTATGAACTAAAAATATATAAGTTTGCATTAATTGATTTATTATCAAATGATGTATTATTTTTGGAAAAAGTGTGCGTGTGTTTCTGTTTTTGCATTTAAAGGGAAAGTTCACCCAAAAATGAAAATCCTGTCATCCTTTACTCACCCTCATGTAATTTAATATCTATATAAATAAGTTTGTTCTGATGAACACAGAAAGATATTTGGAAGATTGGGTCTCATTCACTAATAATTGCGTAGATTTTTCACATTTGAACCTCCCACGAAAACTTTCCACCTAATTCACAACACGTGTGTACGTACATGAATTTGTTCTTAACCTCGTCCTAATGTTAGTGAATTTGCAGCATTCTAAATGAGCGGCCGCTTGCACGAGTTTTGTCATTTGCATAAATACACCCAGTCCCTCTCCTATTAGGCCTTTCTTCCTAACCTTTCCTTTACCACCAGTCGTTAAGTCAAAGTTTCTCCAGGCAACCCCATGTGACGCTGTCTACAGATGTGCTCTCGCAAGTAATTCCAAGTGCAAAGTCCTCAAAGTCAGTTCATACACAATAAAACACCTTTTATACAGACACGCAGTTTAAAGAGTTCTCGTTAACCTGCTGTAAAAGCGCTGTTACTCAGAGAAACATCGCAGATCGAGCTATAGTCTAATGCAGCTTTTCATATTCTTTCTCTGTATATGATGAAATAATTTTTAAATTGAAAATACATATACGCGTAATTATTTATATATATATATATATAAATTAAAATATATCACTTTTATCCTAAGATGAAACATGCATTTTGTCGTTTTGTCTTAGAAAGAGAGCGAGAGAGGGAGAGAGAGAAGAATAGAAAGAGACTGGTGATTTTTGCCTACGTGTGCTTTCAACTGTTCCCATCTTTTCTCTTATATTTAGAATAAATTTTAGTATGAAAGTTTTAGTGAATCATGATTTGTTTGTGAAAGCGTCCGTATGCTTATAACCAGACAGTTCCCTTTCTGTCGGTCTCTTGACGTTGTGTCGAGCCGACAGATGGGGTTTGACTTGAGAACCTATCATCTTCTGATTATTTTGAAAAGGCCAATGAAAATTGGCGAATGAAATTTGCATGCCGGACTCCGCCCTGGACATCCGGGTATAAAAGGAACATGGCATGCAGCATTCATTCACCTTTTGGTCTTCAGAGCCTACGCATCTGATGATCTTCTGCGGATCTTCGTTGATCTTCTTGCGATCTCACGATCTACCTTCCTGCTGGAATCTTCGACGTGGTGCAGTGGACAGTCCCTTTCTGCAGCTACTCTCCTCTGGGCTTCTCGGCAGTTCCTGTGGTGTCAAGAGCAAATTTCCTTCTAAAAGAGCAAATTTCTCCAGCGTGGCATGGCCCGCTGCTCTCGTGGGTGCAACGCGCTCATCGAGGAGGGGGACGGACACGATGTCTGCCTCAGGTGTTTGGATCTCCGGTACGCTGAGGCAGCCTTTGTGGATACGTCCTGCCTGCTCTGCGGGCGGATGGCGATCCAGATGTTGCGGTCACGGGTGTCTGTGTTCTTTATGGACACAGCCACCAACCCATCTGCTACCCGTTCCGAGACTGCAAGGGCTACTGCCCTGCCGTCCGCTTCGGTTAGCACCGGTGGTGATATGGGGATCACTGTGAGCGTTAGCCGCAGGCTCACGGACCGTTCACGCCCCTTCTCACTCGTCTGATCGTCCCCCAGGAGACGGTTCTACCCCGTCTTGTTCCTCAGTCACGTACTCGGGAGTGCGTGACGTGGATGAGATGTCGCTTGCTGCATCGGAGGGCGACCTGCATCCGACCCCGACGACTCCTCGGAGCTCCCTCCCTCGGGGGGTCGAGCCCAGGAGGAAGCGGACATCGAAATGTCATCCATGCTATTCTGGGCCGCCGCGAACATTGGGTTGCAGTGTACCACACTGCCTCCTCCCCAGCGCTCGCGGCTGGATACGTGGTACCTCGGTCTGAGTGCGGCTCCAAGCCGCGCCCGGCCCAGGTCCCGTTCTTCCCGGAGGTGCATGAGGAGCTCAGTAAAACGAGGAACGCCCCCCTCACGGCCCGTTCCTGTCAGACTGGCTCTGTCGCCCATACCTCCCTCGATGGTGGGGCAGCCAGAGGCTATGTCGAGCTTCCCAGGTGGAGCGTGCTGTCGCGGTGCACCTGTGCCACCTGGAGGGCTCGGCCTAGACTCCCTTACAAGGCGTGTAAGGTTTTGGCATCCCTGGTGTCGAAGGCTTACACTGCTGCGGGACAGGCTGCCTCCTCTCTCCACGCCATGGCCATCCTGCAAGTTCACCAGGCCAAGGCATTGAAGGAGCTCCACGAGGGTAGGACCGACCCAGTGGCAATGCAGGAACTCCGCACCGCCACTGACCAGCGTCTCTATGGGCGACTAAGATGACGGGTCGGGCGATGTCCACCATGGTGGTCCAGGAGAGGCACCTCTGGCTAAACCTTGCGCAGATGAGGGACTCTGAGAAAGTTCGCTTTCTAGATGCCCCCATCTCGCAGGGTGGGCTGTTTGGTGACACCGTCGAAGATTTCTCCCAACAGTTTTCGATGGTGAAGAAGCAGACAGAGGCGATCAAACACATCCTGCCCTGCCGTGACTCGGCCGCCTCCAGGCCTTTGAGATCCTGAGCGGTGTCTGTTTCCCAGCAGCCCCGGTCCTCCTCGACTCCGGGTCCGGTTCCAGGGCCCCCTTCTCAGGCTGCCTCCCGGAAAAGGACGTCGAAGAGGAAACCGCCACCCCGCCAGCAGCCGTCGCGGAAGCAGAAGCGGCCCTGACGGGGGACCCCAGGGAGATCGAGCTACCATCGGGCCCGACCCCAGCGACATCACTGGGGGATCGGACAGGGACGGTTCCTGCCCCGTCTCACCATCTGCTGGCCTTCTCTGGGGGGCCAGCGCCCACTTTCTCACAAAAAGAGTTTCCTCTCTCTCTGGGTCGTTACAGCCGCTCCCACTCTCGACACGACAGTGGATGGCAACTCGACGTTGCGCCATGGCGAAGCGCAATGTGGAGTATACTGTAAACACCAGCCCTCAGCACTCTCAGTCAGAGAGTGCGTTGAGCTGCACAAACGCCAGGCAGGAAAAACAGTACAGCCGATCTTCTCCCTGGGGGCTCTCCCCCGGCAAGGTATCCGCATTGCTGGCCATCGAACCACCCCCTGCGGGGGCAATGAGGCAGATCGAACCCCTAGTCCCCCTGTCTCGGTTCCTGGGAGCCTGGCTTCGGCTTCCCAGGCCGTCAGGTTGGCTGAGGAGGATGATCCGTCTCGGCTACGCGATCCACTTCGCCAGACGGCCGCCCAAGTTTCGGGGCATCCTCTCTACCTCAGTCAGAGGCAAGGATGCTCCCGTGCTTCGGGCCGAGGTCGCCACCCTTCTGGCGAAGAGAGCGATCGAGCCCGTCCTACCAGCCGAGATGTCCAACGGGTTCTACAGCCCGTACTTCATTGTCCCCAAGACGGGGGGCTGCGCCCCATCCTAGATCTGCATGTCCTGAACAAGCTCCTACACAAGCTGCCGTTCAGGATGATCACGCAGAAGCGCATCCTGTCATCCGTCAGATGTCAGGATTGGTTCATGGCAATCGACCTGAAGGACGCGTACGTTCATGTCTCGATCCTCTCTCGTCATCGGCCGTTCCTACGGTTTGCTTTCGAGGGGCGGGCATATCAGTACAGGGTCCTCCCCTTCGGTCTGTCCCTGTCTCCACGTGTCTTCAATGAAGATCGTGGAAGCTGCCCTCCTTTCCCCTCAGGGAAATAGGTGTGCGGGTACTGAACTATCTCGACGACTGGCTAATCTTGGCACAAGCGAGATCTGTTGTGTACACACAGGGACCTGGTGCTCCGGCACCTAGATCGGTTGGGGCTACAGGTCAACTGGGAAAAGAGCAAGCTCTCCCCTGAGCAGAGCATACTCTTTCTCGGTATGGAACTCGACTCTGTCTCCATGACAGCGCGACTGACTACAGAGCGCGCCCAGTCAGTGTTGAATTGCCTGAAGCTTTTCAGACAATCAGCGGTCCCCCTGAATCAATTTCAGAGGCTCCTGGGTTACATGGCATCCTCGGCGGGGGTGGTCCCCCTCGGGTTGATGTACATGCGACCGCTCCAGCACTGGCTACAGAGTCGAGTTCCTTGGAGAGCGTGGCACACCGGCAGCAGGCGTATGGTCATCACGCCTTTCTGGGAGTGGGCTACCCCCGGCTGTGGTGGAGACCATCACCCAGGCTAGGGCCCCTGCCACTAGGCGGTTATACGCCTTTAAGTGGCGCCTCTTCTCGTCCTGGTGTCCTCTTGCGGAGAGGACCCACAGAGATGCTCGATCAGGCACGTGCTGTCCTTCCTACAGGAGAGACTTGAGAGAAACCTCTCCCCCTCCACACTGAAAGTGTATGTTGCCGCAGTAGCCGCACATCACGAACCAGTTGGTGGCAAGTCTCTGGGACAGCACGACCTGGTCATTAGGTTCCTAAGGGGCGCGAGAAGGTTGAATCCACCTCCCCCGTGCTCCGTACCCTCTTGGGACCTGGAAGTGGTCCCTTCAAGCCCCTGGGAGAGGCCGCTCTTTCTCACCTCTCGATAAAGACGGCCCTCCTAGTGGCGCTCGCCTCCATCAAGAGGGTGGGGGACCTACAGGCATTCTCTGTGTCCACGGACTGCTTGGAATTCGGGCCTGGAGATTCTCACGTGATCCTGAGACCACGGCCCGGCTACGTGCCCAAGTTTCCCACCACTCCCTTTCGGGACCAGGTGGTGAACTTGCTTCGCGCTCCCCACTGGGGAGGAAGACCCAACCCCGTCCGTGTTTTGTCCAGTACTTGAACCGCACGCAGAGCTTCAGAAGCTCTGAGCAGCTCTTTGTCTGTTTTGGAGGTCAGCAGAAGGGGAGGGCTGTCTCCAAACAGAGGCTGGCGCACTGGATCGTGTAGGCCATCGTTATGGCCTACCGATCACAAGGTCGCCCCTGCCTGTTGGGGAGTGAGGGCACACTCCACCCGGTGTGTGGCCTCATCGTGGGCACTGGCTCAGGGCGCCTCTCTGGCAGACATCTGCAGAGCTGCGGGTTGGGCTACACCCATCACATTCGCGAGGTTTTACAATCTACGCGTGGAACCGGTGTCAGCCCGCGTCTTCCAGGGCAACAGATAGGACCAGCATCCGGTAGGGCGTATGCCTGCGAAAGCCCTTCCCCCTTCCTCTAGGGGGAGCAGCGGCTATTTCGCCTTCCTTCTTTCCCCACTGGGTAAAGAACAGGCATTCCATCCATCACTAAGCACCTCCCTGGGGGGCAGGCTGGGGAACAGCTGAGTTATCTACCACATAGCTCTAACCTGACCTAGTGCTCCAGGCGTGGTAACCCCCCCCCCTCCGTGGTCTGTTCCGTCTGATGTATCCTCATGAATGGTTCCCACCTTGGTAACCTATGACCTCCCTAGGTGGACTTCCACCCTGCGGTTAACTCCTTCAGTCCGCACGTTTTCCCATGAGTTCTCCCCTGATGGTGAGACCATGTGGTGTCTGCACTAATTCCTCCCTATGGTAGGATAGTGCTCTCTGTAGCGTTTTTCCCCCAGGGGGGATTAATGCTTACCCAGTGGCCCTTACGCTGACTCGCCCACGCCAGTCAACGTCGCTCCGCTGGTAATTGTGAGCGCTGTGGCATTTTCCATAGGAACCCCATCTGTCGGCTCGACACAACGTCGAGAGACCGACAGAAAGGGAACGTCTTGGTTACGGATGTAACTTCAGTTCCCTGATGGAGGGAACGAGACGTTGTGTTCTCCTTGCCACAATGCTGGCCGCCCACCATAGTGGTCGGGGGATGCTCAGGCTCCTCAGACCAGGAGGTGAATGAATGCTGCGTGCCGTGTTCCTTTCATACCCGGATGTCCGGGGCGGAGTCCGGCATGCAAATTTCATTCGCCAATTTTCATTGGCCTTTTCAAAATAATCAGAAGATGATAGGTTCTCAAGTCAAACCCCATCTGTCTGCTCAACACAATGTCTCGTTCCCTCCATCAGGGAACTGAGGTTACATCTGTAACCAAGACGATTTTGCCCCCCATTGACTCCCATAGTAGGAAAAATTACTTCATCATTTTTTTTGTTCTGTTGAACAGAAAAGAAGACATTTTGAAGAATGTAGGACAGCAAACAGTTCTGGGGCACTTTTGACTACCATTGTATTTTTTCCTACTATGGTAGTCAATGCCATGGGGGGGAAAATCTGTCTGGTTATAAGCATTCTTCCAAATATCTTTCTCTGTGTTCATCAGAACATAGAAATTTATACAGATTTGGACCAACTCGAAGGTGAGTAAATTATGACAGAATTTTCATTTTTGGGTGAAGTATCACTTTAAGCCTTGTCTGTGAAACTGGTCCTTATTATTATTATTTATTTATTTACTCAATAATTGCATTTATACATACTGCCTTACAGCCACTTTGGACTGAGAAATAAATTTTGTGATCGGGTAAAAATCCCCTATTATGTTAGTAATGCCAGACCACACTGCAGGTTTGCCAGATCTGCGTAACAAAATCAAATCTAGCCCAGTGACCCCATACCAAATCAAAAAATAAGTCGCTCCCATGCCTAAAATAAATTTGTTACAGTCACAGATCAGCATTACACATAATTTCGTCATGAAAATCACTGCGTAGTAATATAATCAATATAATCTTTTTTTTAATAAACAATGTCATCTCACCTTATACAGTAGTAGATGACAGCTGATTAAAAAATGTAGCCACCTTTAATCTGTTGAATAAAAAACAGTCCGCAGGACCAGTTTAAAATTTTAAACCATGGTTTAAACCATGAACCTGGTAACCGTGGTTCAATGTATTTGAAACCTATTTTATGTATTTTAGAATGGGCTATAATATGCATGCGTGACTTCCGCGTTTCACAGGAAGAACCCTAGGCAGTTTCCGGCTGGGGAGACTTAAAGGGGTCATATGGTGAGAACATGTGTTTTTCTGTGTCTTTGGTGTGTTATAAGTTGCCCATGCATGTATTAGACACGTAAAATTGCAAAAATTTAAGTGTCGGAACAAAAGATGCATTCTATCTAAAAGCGAATGCTCACCCAGACCTGCCTGAAACGCCTCGTGTAACCACACCCCCACAAATCTACGTCAGTTCTTAGCATGACTTGACTAAGACCGTCCAAATGTACAGTATATGCAAGTCAGTACTGTCAGTACAATTGCTTTGGAACCTGATGTTCCAAATATGGTAAGAGGTGTTAAATTTCCGTCACATGCTTGCAGTATTCGACCAATCACTACACGCTGGTTAACTGGCCAATCATAGCACACCTTGCTTTTTAGAGCGACGAGCTTTGTTAAAAATACGCTCAGTTCTGAGAGGCGGGGCAAAGAGGAGATACAAACATGCACGGTATTTGGAAATACAACGTTTTTGAGCCTTAAATCGTGTTTACACATTGCATTACATCCAAAACAAACAATAATATTCGATTTAGCCGTGTCATATGACTCCTTTAAAGCAGAGAGAAATGGAAATATGAGAAAATTGTAAAATTTAGCAGATGCCGTACATTGTGGCACACAGCAGGGGTATATAGAAGTGGCATTCTACCATATTTGAAATTATACTTTCATAAGTTAACATTTCATTATAACATTCAAATACGGTAGAACGCCACTTCTATATACCAATGCTGTGTGCTGCAATGTACAGCATCTGTTAAATTGAACTATTTTCTAATTTTTCAATTTCTCTCTGCTTTAAGTCTCCCCAACCAGAAACTGCCTAGGGTTCTTCTGACCATGGAATGCAGAAGTCATGCATGCATTATTGCCATCTCTATTGTACCTGCCATGTAATGGGAGTGTAAGTAGTGCGCCTTTGTGGTCATTTTGGAAGCTACCTGGCCATCTGGTCGAATAATACTATTTTCAGTATAATTTTGTGGAAATGTATGTGCATCCCCATATTGTTACGTAAACCCATATGGATTGACCACTGATTACAATGAATGTTGCTTTAGATAAATGGATTCAGCCAATTGACAATTTAGTACGTATACATTGTTATGTAAAGTATATAATTGCGACTTCGTAGGTAAAAAAACTGTCCCTAGCCTTTTATCAACAATTGCATAATGTGTCAGATCAAGCACCTGTTATTAAGGATCATGTTTCAGGAAATGCAAGTGTGTCATCCTAGGCAGAGGTGGGTAGAGTAGCCAAAATCTTTACTCAAGTAAAAGTACAAGTAACTAGAGAAATTGTTACTCAAGTAAAAGTAAAAGTCACTATTTTAAAAATTACTTGAGTAAAAGTAAAAAAGTATGCAATGAAAAAACTACTCAAGTAGCTAGTTACTTAGTTACTTTGTATCTGATTATATAGGCCTTCTACATTAAATTAATATTAACGCCAATATTTTAATATTACATTTTAATCAATATTTTTAATTATCATAAGCAGATATCTTTGCAATATACTAGAGAGACTAAAGAATAGACAAACACAGAAGAGACAAGCATTTCTGTAAATTTCATCTAGTCCTGATGTCAATGTAGTTTACACAACTTATTTAGAATAATAGACCATGTCAAACTAAAGCATGAACTAAACTCAGAGCATTTCCTAAGATGATCTAGAACATCTGCAGTGCTCTCTTAAATGAAATACACATTTTTGAACAAAGCTCATGTTTTCTCGTGTTGTGTCACGTGTGTGTTGTGAAACGCTCTTACTTGTAAACAAACAGTAAACAGTGAACCACACGCCCATCAACAAGTTTTCTTCCTTCTGTTCTTCAAATGTATATTTCTGCAAGCCCACGTCTCTGTGTCTGACAGGTAACGCGCATGTTGCTGTGTCTGACGAACAGGTCGCGCGGGTGCGCGCATATGGCGGGCATTTATCATTGCTGGCAAACAATATGACACATTTGCAGTTTTGATTGTATAGATATAGATTAATATCCACTTCATCCAACGCTCTTTGTGTTCTGCGTGTTCTTAAGTTTCGCGCTACGAGGAGTGAGTAATCCTGCTTCAGATGATTCAGATCGTGCTGCGAACTGAACAAATCATTTGAACTGATTCATTAGCCCATTCAAATGGTTTTTCCCATTGTTCAATTAATGCTTTCAAAAGAATCGACTCAAAAGAATCGATCACTCGGGAATGCCCGTAAAAAGAGACGACAACCTTGAAATAAACAACGTGTTTTAAAAAGCATATTTTAAAATGAAGGAACGAAGGAACGTCACGCAATGTAAGTTATGTAACGAAGTAAAAGTACATATTTTCTATTAGAAATTTACTCAAGTAAGAGTAAAAGTACACACTTTTAATTTTACTTAAAAAGTACATATTTTCCAAAATGTTACTCAAGTAAATGTAACGAAGTAAATGTAGCGCGTTACTACCCACCTCTGATCCTAGGCTCCAGCTTGAGGCTGAACAGACTCAGAGTCACATGACTTCCCTTAACAGAAAGCATTAGATCAGCTGAGAGAGTGAGCAGGAAAATGAAACCTAAGTGTGTAGCTCATGCCCTCTTCAGTCATTCACCAAAACACAACACACTACATGCTTCCTGCGGTGCTCATATGGCTGCAATGGACTCTGGTATTTTTAAACCTTTCCTAATTTTGTCGATACAAACAGGTAGGGTATGATTTTAGCTTTTTTGTTAGAGTTTTGTTAGAGATTCCTTGTTTCCTAGATATAGTTGACTGCATAGCTGGAGTGTTTTGTTTCAGTTTCCATTTTTTATGCAATGGATGTTTAGTGCTTTATGGGGAAGGGAGGAGGCTGCTATAAAAGAGCACAGTTTCATTTGTCATTCAGTTTGGACAGTTTTCATTGAGTGGATTTATAGACACAGGGTGAGATGTTTTTACTATGTCTATTTATAAAAATGTAAAAATTTGTTTGTAAGAGTTCAATTGAATTACTGTAGTCACCATGTACATTATAATGTTCACGTTACAGTAAATTGCTTAGTTTATAAGGAAACAGCTTTATTGATTTGTATGTTCAAGTTTATATATGTTAACTGTTTGTTTTTTCTAATGTAAATCAGTAAAAATGCACGGCAGTGTTGTTTAAGAATTTGCATTCTAACAATGAAACTTATTGACATAAGAAGGTTTACATTTAGTTGATGTTATTGATAATTTACCCATTGAGAACACAAGACAGCAAATTAAATGAGATCTTAATTTATTTATTAATCTTAATAAAGTTGTATTTGTTAACATTAGTGAATGCAAGAATTATCAATGTACAATTTAGTTTTTCATGTCTATACAATTGTTCATGTTAGTTTATGGTGCATTAACTAATGTTTACAATTACGTTTGATTTTATTAAAAATGAAATTAGTGTAAATGTAGAAGTAAATGCAGAAATTAACATGAACTAAGATTAATAAATGCTGTAGAAGTGTATTTCGTTGTTAGTTTGTGTTAGCTAATGCATTAACTAATTGTTAACAAATAAGTTTCAGTGTTGAAACTAGTAACTTTGTATTAGCACCTATTGTATTATTGCTCCTGTATGACATATCGCTTATTGCTCCCTGAACTCTGCAAGTCACTTCGGATAAAAGCGTCTGCTAAATGACTAAATGTAAATGTTAATACAACCTTACTGTCTTTACTCAGTGCTGATTTTGTCATTGATGGCTGAAAAAGTGCTGTAAAGGCCAATACCAATACTTCGGGGGGGGGGTTATTACATGTTTCAGATTTTACTCAATGTTCGTACTGTGTATATTTTCAGATATCAACGTGGATGATAGTCCTAAGAGGGCAATTTGTAAGAAAGTTGTCAAGACTGTGAAAAAGCACCCTAGAGGAATTGCCCTTGATAAGTTAGCGAAGATCTTTGCTGAGAGGTTCAAACAGGAGCTTTTGCCAGCTGAACTTGGGTTCCCATCATTGGAGGCTTTTGTGGCATCTCTTGAGGAACTAGTGGTGGAAGATGGCATGATCTTTCACAAGAAGAACATAGTGCTGACAGGTAAAGACTTCACATTGTTTGTTGTCCTGGGTCAGAATCCTTTGTTGTTTCAGTGCAATGATATAAAAGCCCTCGACCCAGCCATTGACCTCATTTCTAAACCTAACCTAGGGTTGTTCACGTGAACCTTGGTAAAATCAGGTTGAGCGTGAGTCAGTCAAGGAAAATGTATGTGTAACAAGAATAACACAGAGTAGGAAGGAAGAGGCTGGAATCAGGGATGACTACTGCTGGCAAGTAAGCCTTTTTATTCTCAAACACAAAAACACTTGCGCTTCTCGTGCTAATCTTAACTGTCCTTTTCAGACTCGTAAACTCAGTCCTTTCCGTCTCGCTTCCGGGTTGTTGCTCACTCTCCTCGTCCGCGTCTACCAGCAGTAGTCCCGATCTCTCTCCTCGATCGGCTCTGCCTCAGTGGCTTTTATGCCTCCCCATGCCACTTGCTGGAATGAGACACAGGTGTTTGTGATTTTCGTCTGCCACACTCAATCCCCGCTCGTCTCCTCACTCTCTCAGGGGACAGGACTGCACCCAGCCCCCTGTCCGACGCGTCGGTCTGCAGGAAAAAAGGGAGAGAAAAGTTAGGAGAATGTAGGAGCGGCCCGCCGCACAGAGCAGCCTTCACTTGGTTAAAGGCCTGCTGGCACCGCTCCATCCACTGGACCGGATCTGGTGCTTCCTTTTTAGTGAGATCAGTCAGCGGGTTGATGAGCTCCGAATATTTAGGTACAAACCTTCTATAATATCCCGCCAACCCCAGGAACTGTCTCACCTCCTTTTTGGTCTTGGGGCTCGGGCAGGCTGCAATCGCTGCAGTCTTATTAATTTGGGGACGCACCTGCCCGTGACTCAAGTGGAAGCCCAGATACTTGACCTCCACACGCCCAATTGCGCACTTCTTCGGATTCGCCGTGAGCCCGGCCTCCCTCAGCGACCTCAGGACCGCCCTCAGATGCACCATATGCCGCTGCCAGTCGTTGCTGTGGATGATAATATCATCCAGATAGGCAGCAGCGTATGTCGCATGGGGTCGGAGGATCCGATCCATGAGACGCTGGAAGGTGGCCGGAGCCTGAAACAATCCGAACGGAAGTGTCACGAATTGGTGTAAACCAAACGGTGTGGTGAAGGCTGTCTTTACTTTGGATACTGGTGTTAGGGGGATCTGCCAGTAACCTTTTGTTAAATCCAGTGTCGAATAAAAGTGAGCAGCACCCAGCCGGTCCAACAATTCGTCGACTCGCGGCATCGGGTAAGCATCAAATTTTGATACGGCGTTAACCTTGCGATAGTCCACGCAGAACCTAACCAAGCCGTCGGTTTTGGGCACCAAAACTATCGGGCTCACCCAGTCACTGGTGGACTCTTCTATTAGTCCCAAATCTAACATGGCGTCTAATTCCGCCTGAACCACCTTTTTTTTGTGTTCAGGTAAACGGTAGGGTCTACTACGCACCACTACCCCAGGCTCGGTTTCGACATGGTGCTGTATGAGGTTCGTTCGGCCAGGAAGGGGAGAGAACACGTCGGCAAACTCCGCTTGCAGGCGGGCCAGGTCAGTGAGCTGCGAAGGTGAGAGGTGGTCTCCCCCTGGGGCCAGGGCAATGGATTGTGGTTTTACATTTGCCTCCGGCCTGAGATCCTCCTCTGCGGACACCACCATCACCAGCATCACTGCCTCCACCTCGCTCCATTTTTTTAGGAGGTTGAGGTGGTAGATTTGACGTGCCCCCCTCCTATCTGATCGGATAACCTCATAATTGAGATCGGCAACTTGCCGTGTGACCTCGAAGGGTCCTTGCCACTTTGCAAGTAATTTGGAGGAAGACGTTGGGAGCAATACAAGCACTTTCTCTCCCAGCGTGAGTTTTCTCAGGTTAGAGCCCCAGTTATACAGACGGCTCTGTTTGTACTGGGCCTGTAGCAAATTCTCCAGAGATAGCCGCCCCAGTGTCTGGAGTTTTGCTCTCAGGTCCAAGACATACTGAATTTCGTTTTTGCTCGATGAGCTGAACCAGATTTTGGTGGATGGAGGTCTGGTTACAACCTGAATCCACCAACGCCTGGTAGGTACCCCCCCAATACTCACGGGTATCTGGTACAGGCCAGCCGGACCAGGGGCAGCCCGTGGCGTGTCAGGGACCCGGATTAGAGTTCCCACCTCCATCACTGGACACCGATCGATGAAGTGATCTGGGTCCCCGCAACGCCAACAGGCCGGCCCAGACCTTCCCGCCGCCCTGGCGGCAGTGGGTGAGACAGACGGCTGGTGTGAGGAGGCCGAGACAGTCGGTGTGGTATCCGTGGCCTCCATGCCGGAAGGCCGCGTAGACACAGCGCCTCCCCCCTCCATCCGTCCAGATCCATACCCTCCTCGGCCACGAGGAGGGCCTCTTCATGAGAAAGGCGGCCGGGTCCGGGGCGCGGGTACCGGCCGGTTCATTGGTGGGTGGTAGTGTGCGCGGTGTGGAGAGAGACACCGTGGGGAGAGACTCCCCGATTCCAGGGCACGCGATCAGGTGATCCTCCGCCAACTGGAGGCTGAGTCCAGCGATGCCGGTCGGTGGCACTGGACCCACCCCGCCATCTTCCGGGGCAGGCAGGTGATGAATTGTTCCAGCACCACCTTGTCGATGATGTCCCCGACGCCGCTTCCCTCAGCCACCAGCCATTTGCGGCAGGAGTCCCGGAGCTGCTGAGCGAGCAGGTAGGGCCGGCCGGCTTCTGCCAACCCCAGCGACCGAAATCGCTGGCGGTGTTGCTCTGGGCTCCGGCCAACCCGCTGCAGAATGGCCTTCTTCAGCTCAGCATACACTAGGAGGCTCTCTGGGGGGAGTTGTTGCGCCGCCACCTGCGCCTCGCCGGAGAGAAGGGGTATCAGCTGGAGGGCCCACTGGTCCCTTGGCCATTCGCTGGACTCGGCGGCCCAGTCGTAGAGCTCCAGGAACGCCTCGGGATCATCATGTGGGCCCATCTTCTGCAGCATCAGGTGGATCGGTGGGGCCGGTCCGCTGGTACCCCCCGTCTGAGCCCCCCGGTGCATCCAGCTCCGGAACGCCTCGCGGTACTCCTGCTTCCTTCCATTACTCCCGGGTTTCGGCACCACTGTAACAAGAATAACACAGAGTAGGAAGGAAGAGGCTGGAATCAGGGATGACTACTGCTGGCAAGTAAGCCTTTTTATTCTCAAACACAAAAACACTTGCACTTCTCGCGCTAATCTTAGCTGTCCTTTTCAGACTCGTAAACTCAGTCCTTTCCATCTTCAACCTCTCCGGGTTGTCGCTCACTCTCCTCGTCCGCGTCTACCAGCAGTAGTCCTGATCTCTCTCCTCGATCGGCTCTGCCTCAGTGGCTTTTATGCCTCCCCACGCCACTTGCTGGAATGAGACACAGGTGTTCGGACGCCTAATCCACGCTTGTAAAAGCAACGCAGTTGCGCATTTTAACCGGTCCGAAAACACAAACTCGTGCTGTACTTATGCGCAGAAATCCACTTAAAGCAGAGAGAAATGGAAAAAATGAGAAAATAGTTCAATTAGGAGATGCTGTACATTGCGGCACACAGCAATATTATATAGAAGTGGCGTTCTACCGTATTTAAATGTTATAATGAAATGTTAACTTATGAAAGTATAATTTAAAATACGGTAGAACAGCACTTCTACTGTATATACCCCTGCTGTGTGCCGCAATGTACATCATCTGCTAAATTGAACTATTTTCTCATATTTCCATTTCTCTCTGCGTTAAGTCTCCCCAACCGGAAACTGATTTAATATAATACTTATCTTGCATTATCAGAGATGTTTCCGATATTTTTTGACAGCACTGTCATATTTTTCAGGTGCGGACTATGAAAAAACATGCAATGATGTTGTGGAGTTGGTAAAAAGACACTCTGATGGCGTTCCTGTTTCTAAAATAGCAGTTGTTTTCAGACAGGCGTATGACAGACCTTTAAAAAAGAAAGAATTAGCGTTCTCATCAATAGCAGCTTTCATTGACTCTCTCAGCAAACAGCTGTATGTATACAGTGGTCAGATATACTACGGGTGCGTCAAGCCTGAACCTTCAACACCCACAGGTAATGACAGGTAATGTTATCCACACATATATTTTGTCATGACTTTTATATTCTTATGCTTTTCCTTTTCACAGCAGCCATGAGTATCAGTGGCGTTTTTAAGGATGTGGTGGAGCTTGTTCAGGAGAATCCAAAGGGCATCCCTCTTAGAAAGCTCTCTATGTTCTTTAGTCAAAAGTATCGACGGAACCTGTCAGTATCAGAACTTGGTTTCCGTTCAATCCCAGCGTTTATTGATTCTTTGAGAGATGAGCTCTTGGTAGACAAAGAGCGAGTCTACCATAAGGATCACAGAGCAGCTGCTGTCTCTACACCCGTGAACAAAGACCCGAAACCTTCGAGAACTGTCACATTGACAAAACTGGACTCCGGCCACAAAGGTACTGAAATGACCCAAGAGGAACTGCTACATAAAGTTAAAGAGGTTATTCAAGTTTTTCCAGCTGCTAGCCATTCCATTGCTGAACTACAGAATGGCTTTTTTCTGCTGTTCGGGTCAGCACTGCCAATTAACCTCTACATGTCGTTGGATGATAACCCTATGGCTAAACAAGTTCTCCCCTCTGGTCCGTTTACAGATAACAGACAAGCAGGAGCAAATTGCCTTGACGGTTAGTATCTTTTGTTTTGTTTTGTAATGCACCATACCATGTTTTCAAACTAAAATCCTGTCGACTTTGCTCTTGTAGAACCACCACAGAATATCAATGAAGGTGAAAAGAAGGTGCAACCAACAGCCATCCGTGCTGGTGTAAATGAGCAAGGATCTCCATTACTGCAAACCTGGACCGCCCCCCTCATGACAACCTCTAATAATCTTTCCACCCTGGAATTCCCAGCTCTTGGGTCCGAAGCAGAGGAGAAGTTGAAAGAGGGTAAGGGACCAGTTTTCTATGAGTCCTTCTACAGCCAGCTGAGGGAGGAACATAGTGCAAATGTAAGGGCGGCAGACGCCCTGCAGGAATATAGTGCTGGAAGACGAAGACAGGACATGAGCGCCGATGATGTGAACAGTTTGGCCGAGGATGTCATGAGAGCCCTTGCAGCCGATGGAGAGCATGTCACTATCGACAGGGTGTGTGTCTCTGTTTTTACTATTAAATAATCCACATTGGCTTGTTGTCGGTATTTACAATTATTATCATTTATTTTTCAGGTGATGAGCAGGGTGTGTTCACTTTTGCAAGTGTCCTCCTTGTTCGCTTTAAAGATCGACCCTCGTCGTCAACTCCCCATTTTGCAGGAACTTCAGCGCACCTTCAAGGAGATCAACATGTTCCTTGCGGTAAGGCGGGTTATACAAACGTCCTGGAGACGTGTACCGAATACACTGTTATATCACACATGTTGGCAGGTTTTGTTATGCGGTTGTTTCTTATAAACAGTGAAGGGTGGAGTGTTTTTTCTGTTGACGTCAAAGACTATGAAGTTTATAGGGCTGTTAAACGATTAATTGCGATTAATCGAATCCAGAATAGAAGTTTGTGTGTACATGATATATGTCTGTGCACTGTGCATATTGATGTTTTATTTATAAACACATTCACATACATGCACATATTTAAGAAAAATATAAAAAGTCAATACTTGTATTTATTTATATTTATGTATAATTGAAATGACTTAAATATTTCCTCAATTTATATATGTATGTGTTTATGAATACAAAATTAATATGCACAGTACACAGACATATATGATGTAAACACCAACTTTTATTCTGGATGCAATTAATCGTTTGACAGCCCTAAGAATTTAAACAACAAATATAAAAATGCAAATAATCACTTTTGAATTGGACAAATTAATAGACAAATATAAAACAGTTTATTTAATTTGTGTTTTAATATGTAGTTAAATAGAACAATAAAACAATGTAAAAAATATTTTTTAAAAGTAGATATAAAGTTAAATTAAAATCTGTTTAGTTGATTTAAAAAAACAATAAAAAGTTCAATAATAAATCCTTTCTACGGTGTAAATCACATTTTAAAAATCATTTGCCAATTTCTTTGATGTTTGAATGCTTTTTGAATGCTAAATGCTTTTCTTTAACCATTTATCAGTCAAAATTATTTTTTTAAATGTATTTATTTGTTGTTCTTAACTAAATTGTGTTTTAAATATGTATTTTATTTTGTCCATTTAAAAGGTGATTGATTTGTTTAAATTTTTATGTTTGAATGAGTAATTAATGACGTTCTTTAATTTATTTTTAAGTGGTATTCATAGTCCTCCTAAAATGTAAACATTTTAAAATAACTTCTATTTTTATTGATGCCTTTCTTTGTTAGTCAGTGGAGGCGGTGTCCTCAGTGTGCACACTGTATGAACTGGGTCAGGCCGTGGCCAATCTGAAGAACAAAAAGCGATTTGAAGAGCTTCACCTAGGTCCTCTCTGCAAGATCCCTATTATTCACCGCATGTTCAAAATAGATGGAAATACTAAAGATGACGATATTCATCAGATTGAAACTGTCGACATTCTTAGGGTGAGTTAACTTGGCACAAGGGTCTGGCCACTGACTGGCACATCTATACATCTCTACAGACATTTTTTGCTCTGACTAATGTAACAATCTGGTTTTTCTTCCTGTAGAGTCTGCGGATTTTCAGGAGAAAATGCAGGGCACAAAGAGTTGACCTTGCTGAATTTCTCAAGCACCTTGCAGACCAGTACAGCTGTGAATCGCCATATGAACTCGGCATCAGGATCCAGAGTCTTGGACTGCCCATTTCGGTAAGGTTCTTCATACCTTTCAAATATTTGTGAGCACATAAAGACATTTGGAGACTTAAATTTTTTTCCTGACTTCATTTATGTTTCACCACATTGTGGAGTGCAATAAACGAGGAGAAAAAAAATGAAGATGTGTCGGGTCCGCTTACTCTCCACTTTAATATATCTCACACCGAACAGTGAGTCAAGTAATCAACAGCACACACATCACAAACCGGAACAACACACGCACAGATGCCTCTAGCACACACTCCTCACTGTGCGACTCCACACACACCTGAGACAACAACAAATCCAAACATTTCTCCAGACGTGCTGAGCTTCCGTAAGCATCCAGATGAAAATACAGCGGTGCTCTGAGTAGACAGCTCACCTTCCCAACATCTGCAGAAAACTTTGCCAGTAATTGAGGCAACACAGGAATAAAATGGTTTGTAATGCGTCTCATCTCTTGAGCCTGAAGCTTCTTTTCCCTCATAGTCAGATTCTTCTTCTGTGAGCGGGTCATTGGGGGCGTGGCCTCTGCCGCCTGTCTCATTGCACATACCATAATGTCAATCAAAGCACTCTCCATCCCTTCCTCAACACCACCTTCCTGCAGCAATAGTGATGTCATCACCTCCCAGTTTTTTAGCTCCGCCCCAGCAACATCCCACAGACTGTCGACCAGGTACGCAGTGTGTTCGTGATACTTGCTGTCAATGAAAAAGCGTGCGAGTAAAACAAGGAAAGAATTGCTGCGATTGCCTGATTCTTCATCTAACACGCTACACAGCATGTGATACAGGAAGTGTCCAGCTGCACAGGCGAGACCTCGGTGTGTGGCGAACACCAGTGGATACACACCAACACACTCCTCCTCACTCAGACCATCATCTGTGTTCTGTTGAATGAGCAGTAACAGCTTCACAGTTTCCACAGCAACATCTGAGTCTTTATCCAGAATCATGCAGACAATCCGTTCCTTGAAGCGGCTTGTGAAGAGCTCTAAACGGCCAATGAAATCTTTCTCTGCATATAATTTCTGCAAATTCAACACACACTTCAGACGTACCGGAGCTTGCTTGGTGAATGTCTCCTCTCGTATTACTTGTGGTTCGCCACAACATATTATAAAATTCCATTCATTTTAAGATACAGCTTTACATTTTTGCATTTAACTAAGTAGAAACAAAGGGGACCAACAGAATTAAGGGGACATATGCAAAATACATAAAATTATCCCCAAATAATAAGTTTAATACCAGTTATCCCCAGTAAAGAACCTAATATAAACAAATACACTCATAAAAAATTGAAAGAAATACTAGAAAAATTATTCCCAGACAGAAAGTGCCTCAAGAGTCCAGACACAATTGTACTGCAGTCCGTGACCGAGAGACTATAGTCATAAAAATGATTTTGTAGAAAATGATTTTGCTGATGTCTTTCTTGTCAGGTTTCTCATTTTTGGATATGTTGTTTGTTTGACTGAGATCTAATGTACGTTTGGAAAATAACTTTCTCTCTGAACTTTTCCATGCTGTGTTTGTAGACCATAAACAGAGCATCTGCTACTGAGCACAGCTGCATGGACAGAGCCAAAGAAGCTATTCAGAAGGAGATTCAGGAAGAGGTGGAAACCAGATTGTTTAAGATCAAGAAGAGTCTGCTGGAACCAGCTCAAGGACCAGTGCTGTTCTCACAGACAGGCTGCCTTGAGCTCAGAAAAAAATATGTTAATATGACCGCCTCTGATGCTGTCTTTGAAGTCTTCATCAACGCCGAAGGCATCTTTAGTAAGAGTATGACAAAGGTGAGCAACATAGTTTTGAAATAGGACTAATGGTTGCCTAGCCTATTCACAACAAGCGAAGTTTAGAGACCCATGTTGTTTTGATATGGTTTTATGGATTAGTGTTGTGGTATTTCTGTCTTGTATGACTTTCTTTCTTTTGCAGAACACAAAAGAAGATATTTTGAAGAATGTTGTTAACCAGCACCCATTGACTTGCAATGGTTTTGTGTCCATACAATAGAAGTGAATGCATGCGAGTGCGAATGAATGCGAGGCGCTGTTCGGTTACCAACTTTTTAAAAAAAAATCTTCTTCTGTGTTCTGCAGAAGAAAGAGTCATATAGGTTTGAAATGACAAGAGGATGAGTAAATGATGGCAGATTTTTCATTTTATCACTTTAATGTAATGCCATACTAATCCAACCCTAATCTAACACTTCACATGTGTAGAGAGCAATTGGTTGTCTTTTTTTGTCCTCAGAGTGTTCAGACGTTCCTAACGTGTATACAAAGAGACAGGTTAGCGAGAACCTTATTTCAGCTTGCCATATGCTCAGGCTCCTTGGAAGCCCCACAGGACCTGGTAGCTAAAGAGAAACCTCGGAAAAAAGCCGAAGAGAATAAAGCTACGGAAGAAAGAACCACGGCCCTCCCCACTGAAGGTGTCAACTTTGGCAGTTATCTAATTCTACCTGTCCAGTTTTAGGCAAAAATTACGTTCTTTTTCATCAATAACATTATTTTCATATGTCTTTGTTGAAATTTGTTTTATTGTTCTTGTTTACACAGCTGAAGTGAAGAGTTACTTTCAGGAGTATGTGTCCAACTTCAAGAACACACCTACTCTGGCCTTCCTTCGTTCACTGGAGAAGAAGATCGTCGATCACTTCAAGTTCAAAGATTTCAGTCATCTACAGCAAGGAACTTTTTTGGATTTCATTGTCAAAAACAAAAAGGTATGTGCTTCCTGTTCTCCTCTTATTTTCATCGGGGATCAGGATTCTTTCAATTTGCCTGTCACAACTCGCCTCGTTTCATTTCTTTCGCAGGTTTTGCAGGAGACAGCAGGAGGCTCTCTTTCCATTGACAACCAGGACCCTGGAACGTATGGCTTCAGACCATCCAGACAGGATGTGTTTGAATTCATAAAGCAGTGCGATGAGGGAGATGAGGGAGATGTGAGTTTTAAATGCGTGTTGCGTGTCAAGATGACTTGTGCAGTTTTCAGGACAGTTGAAAGTCCTCCTGCTTACAGAAATATGTAGCATGCAAAGAATAACAAACAAGTGTGCTTGTCTTTAAACAGATTTTGCAACAAATGTACGCTTGGAATGGATGTGGGTATTGACATCTTTTATGCTTTCTTGTTTGGGATTAGTTGGCATTCGTGGAGGCTGCTCTGAGGAACCATTACCGGATAAAGGACAGTCGGGAGCTTGGTCACGGGCCCCTAGGTTTTCTTGTGGATTACACCCAGCGGCAAAAAGAACTCAGCGGAGATGCCATCACCAGTGTTGTGCGCTACGAGTGTCCTCTGCTCCCCATCGATTCTGGGTGAGGCGAAGACGAATTCTTGCACTTGTACAGTACTCATCACTTCAAATCTGTGACCAGAAATTGGGTTTACATATCTTATTCTGGTTGGAATAAGCCAATTCAAAACACCAGGACAAGGACAGAATACTTCCAGCATTACCAGTGACAAGTAACATTTTTTACTGTTTTAGAATGATAAAATACCACAAATACCACTATTTGGTATAGTACAAAATACCACAAATAAGGAAAACACTTGGTATATATGCCCAGAATGGGGCAATTCAATGCAAATGTCTACCTTAAAGGGATTGTTCATCCAAAAATGAAAATTGCTCCTAACCTGTATAAATGTCTTTGTTTGGTTGAACACAAAGAAAGATATTTGGAAGAATGTTAGCAACTGAGATTTCTGGGGCACCAGTCTATGCACTTTAGCATAGCCTGATATTTTCCTGATGTCTGAACTCTACCATCAGGAGTTTCGTAAAATATAAACATAATTTAAATTTCTTTTTGACTGAAAATGTCACATCCTTAACACTGGAATTACCCAGTATTGAATACTTACTATTACTTGATTGTTGTTTTGGTTAATATCAATTTATACAGATACATTTTAACATTAAATGAATAGTTTACCCAATGAAAATTCTCTCAGAATTGACTCCCCCTTATGCCATCCCAGATGTACAGTATATGACTTCCTGTCTTCAGTTGAACACAAAAGAAGACACTTTGAAGAATGTAGGACATCAAACAGTTCTGGGGCACTTTTGACGTCATTGTATTTTTTCCTACTATGGTAGTCAATGGGGGGCAAAACCTGTCTGGTTATAAGCATTCTTCCAAATATCTTTCTCTGTGTTCATCAGAACAAAGACATTTATACAGATTTGGAACAACTCGAAGGTGACTAAATGATGACACAATTTTCATTTTTGGGTTTAGTATCATTTTAAAATCACATTCACCATCACATTATCTTCTATGAAGCAAAATATCCAAAAGGCACATACAGTACATTCATCACAAAAGTAATCGAAATCCAAATACAGGTCACTAAATGTTTATGTGTGTTTTTAGCGAGTGTGGGCCGGATATGGTTGGTCTGCTAGGAGAGGTGAGCCGTGATAAAGCGCTGGCGTGTCTCCTAACAGCCCCTCTACTGCAGGACCTGGAGGAATGGAGCCAGTGGGAGCTGGTGTTTCAACCCAATCATGGCTCTCTCAAAGAGTTCATCGACAAGTACTGTGGTAGGTCAACATTAGAAACTTAAATAAAAATGCATTCAAAACCTCCATATGACCCTTTCTTCTGCTGAACACAAAAGAAGATATTTTGAAAAATGTTTCAGTGGTTTTGTGTCCATAAAATGTAAGTCAGTGGGGTTCAAAGTGTTTTGACTACCAACGCCTTTTTTATCCAGGTAAGACAGAACTGCTGGCTCTTGAGGTGTCTCCTGGTGTGTTACTGAGGGTCACTGCTGATACGGGTGCTGCGCACTTCTCAAAGGCTGCTCTGGCTCTAAATCCAGTTGGCACAGCTGGCCACTTGGTCTCCATTGTGGTGGCTGATGGGATACCGAACACCCCCACAGCGCTCCTAGCCAATCACATGGAGAGTGCATTGAATGTAGCAGTTGCACAGGAAGGTAGGAGGTGCTCTTGTCACACCGCAAGTGTCACAACACTTTGTCATGTTTTAGTCACTGTCCTTCACATTTTGAACTGAACTGGTATGTTTATCTGACTCAAAAGACTTGTTTTATGACTTGTTTTTTTCTCCCATAAACATATTTTGGAGTTAGTGTAATATACTGTTTGTGTTTTTGATTGGAAACAGAAATAACACCAGGGGAAAATGGCTACTCGTACCACGCTGTGGCCAGATTTGTGCTGGAATGCATCGCTCAGATGCCAACAAGAATTTGCAAGGAACTTCTGCAGCAGGTACCGAGCAATGCTACCCTTTTCAGTTGCAAAATAAATGAATCTGTCATCACATTCCTCTCATAAAATTCTTAAAGCCACCAGCTTTTATCAGTATAATAATATCCTCTTGTGGAGAGACATCAGTAGTATTAGTCAAACATTAATAGGGAGTTATAATTTGCCGTCATGACTCTGAGGTTATACAGTAGAAGACTTTTGTTGCTGGTGACAGGAAACTGACACAAGATGATGTCTTGGCAGCTGGTGGGTGGATTGCAAGGCTCTCATAAGGGGGAAAAAGTGCTATATCTAGGTTGTTGTCATGACAACCATTGCCAAGTGTCATTTAGCAGGGCACATTCTTCGGGGGGTTAGAAGATCACTCTTGTCAGATCATTAGTCTCTGACGCCTGTTCTGCTGTTCCTTCATTCCCATTTAACACAACCATTTTCACCAAGTTCAAAGAGAGGTTAGATCTAACTTTGCCTGGATCATGTTTGGTTTATGATTAGAGAATAGGCTGGTACATCATCCAAGCCGATTAATCGGACCCAAACTTAACTTCGGGTAGACCTCTGTGAACTGTGAAGTAGTATAATTTAATTCAATACGATCAATATACAATAAAATATAAATAAAATATAAAATAAATTGTTATATTATAACCAAACAAAGGAAGTTAATTTCGGGCCAGGCGCGTGTGTCTGATAAAACCGTCTATATTTATAACTTCAAGTTATTTTGTATTTAAATATATTCATTAATATGATTATTTGTTATTCATTTAATCAAACTGTTTCATGTCATGTTGAAGAACAGCTTTTGCCGTGGTTAAACACTATAATGCATGGCCACTTGTTGCTTATTGATTTAGTGATAACTAATTGTATTAAAGAATGTGTAAAATGAGTTCTTAATGTATATTTAATTTATGTTATGTACATATTAGCCATCAGTCACTCTGTTCTTCTGATGTCACGTTATGTAAAAAAGAAGGTAAGGGTGGGTTTGAATCCATTTGAATTATATATGTGACCCAGTGAGTCTCAAAATCTAATTATGAGATAACAAGCATCAAAGTTTGATTTTAACCATTCATTTGACTATTGTTTTAATTTTTGTCATGTCCTTACTCACTCAATATTAAAGGAACAGTTCACCCCAAAAAGACAATACGGTCATCATTTACTCACCCTCAGGTTGTTCCAAATCTGTATGAATATCTTTGTTCTGGTTGAACACAGAGGAAGATATTTGTAAGAATGCTTGCAACCAAACAGTTTTTGGCCACCATTGACAACCATAGTAGGAAAGATTTATTTTCACAATGTCTTTGTTCTGTTGAACACACAAAAAAAGATATTTTGTTGGAAAGCAAACAGTTCTGGGACACTTTTGACTACCATTGTCATTTTCCTTACTATGGTAATCAATGGTGGCCATGAATTGTTTGGTTATAGGCATTCATCCAAATATCTTTCTCTGTGTTCCTCAGAACAAAGACATTTACACGAGTAAACCAGGGTGACCTGTCCCTTTATGGATATCAATGTTTTAGTTTCAAAGGATGTTTTACATTATGTAGAATGATTTTATGTAGAAAAAAGTAAAGCGCAAAAAAAGACCTTAGCTGGGTTTTCACAGACTAGGTCACATATGAAAAAAAAACGTCGAAAGCAAGTGTCCCTTGTTATGTACTGTATATTTATTATATTTTTTTCTGAAATGCACAGCGAGACACAGCTTGTAGTTAATAATTTACTCTGATGTCATTTCGCAGGTGTTCTTGGAGCCGCTCTCTAAAGTGCTTGGTCAAGCTAAATCTAAAACGCTCCTCCTGGACGCTGCTTATTCAGAAACACGTTACCTGAACAAACTTCATCAAATGGGGCTGCTTCTGGGTATAACTGAGTGGAGAACTGACTTCAACAACAAACTTGTTCTGCCAGCTGCTCCTGAAGTGCCCTTACTCATGAAGGTTTGATTTTTTCTTTTGGTTCAGTAAATTACTTTAATGTTTCTTATGAGATTGCAAGGGCCACAAACCCACTTGTTAGGCAGTAACGATGCAATTTTTCAACACATTTCTATATAAATAATTCTATCAATGAAACAAGCCAGAGTTTTGTATGCATGCACTAGTACTAGTTACTTCACAGATTTAGGTTTCACTTACATAAAATTGTAAAAACATAGGAACGGTTTGCGTCGTATTATAGTCAAATATAATAATCTGAGGTTCATTGAGCGAGTAACCAAGCTAAATTGGTGACGAAGCGGCTTGTCTGATTGATTCAGTTCATAATTTGGACAAATGACTCTTGTGATTGATTCACTTTGATTCACCTATGGTTATGGCTGATTGAATCATTAAATTGCACACATGAGGAAATTTATTTGCTTGAGTTTCGTGTGCACTCAGCAAGAACAACACGATAACAAACAAACAAAATTTAAGTATTAGATATAATGTGCAGAATACATATTTCTGTTGTAGAGATGCAGATTCATCACATTTAGAGCAATGCTGATAAATACAGGAAATTCCTGGTTTTGATTGGGAATGTTTTCCTTGCAGTCTGTGGTGGAAGACTCCATGAGTGACATGTCATCTGTATTGAGTCTGAATGAGATGGACAATGAAGAAGAAACTGTGCTCAGCACTTCTTCTAGCAGCCCTGGAGGAGCCCATCAGCAAGGTAAGCTTTGCTGACAGAGCCTTCATCTAAATTCAGTTTTTTTTTTCAGTTCATTATATGAGTTGTGCTTTTCACAATTCATATTGTTCCAAAGATGCGTTATAAAGAAAAGCGCCTTACAAATCCCCCAGTGAGCCAAAACGACTTCCTAAAATATTAAACAGATTAGAAAGAAACCTTGGGAAGGACCAAAACTCATGTGAGGAAAGTCTCCTCCTCAGGCTGGCGAGTATTTAAACAAATGCATCTAAAGCATACATAGATTCACAACCTACTTTTTAATCTTAATGTTTAATGTTCAACCTTTACCTATGCACATTTAAAATCAAACATAAATGAGCCCTTTAAAGCATTTCTATTTGTTTCTTCATTCAGACGATGAGGGCGATGAGGATGAGCAGATGTTTGAGCTGGTGTCTGAGCATGGTGAAGTCACAGACAGCAGTGTGCAGAGGGAAGAGGAGAACCAAGACCTTCAGGATGAAGATCAGATGACATCTGCTCAACCAGAGGACAATGAGCACAAAGCAATCATAGAAGACATCAGGTTCACTCCGCTTTTGGTTTTACTTAAAGGAATAGTTCACCCCAAAATGAAATTCAGTCGTCATTTACTTATTTTCAGTTCTTAAGACAGGTTAAGGTCAGTTTCACTGACTTTCTTTATTCTGCAAAACACAAAAGAATATATTTTGAAAAATGTCGGTAAAAGAAAACTGTTGGTCCCCTTTGACTTCTGTATGGAGACAAAACCAATGCAAGTCAATGCGGACCAACGGTTTTCTTTCACCGACATTTTTCAAAATATACTTTAAAATTACTGCAAAAGTAAGAAATCCATACCGGTTTGAAATGTCAAGAGGGTGAGTAAATGATGACAGAATTTTAATTTTGGGGTGAACTATCCAATGCAACGTATGAAAGATGCATTTTCGAAGCTTGAATCTGATTGGACGAGACAATCTAGGTGTACTGATATAACGCAAAATCAGAAATTGAACTCTTCACGGTTTTATAAAATGATACTCTGACAAACTTACAGTAGAAACTCAATAATGTTTTAATAATGCAATATCGCTTGAGTAGGAGTGTGATAGTTCTCTTATATCAGCATGGCTTAGGTCAGAGGCACGAGGCTGCAGGCAATCACAGCCGCTGTTATAAGAGCACTATCACACGACTAGGAGTGCGATATTGCATTTATACAACAGTTCGACAGCACAAGTTTATAGATAAATCAGAAACCGTTGTGAATGGTGGAATATCTCATGGCTCTCAGCCAATCAGATTCGAGAACCAGAAAGAACTGTTGAATAATGAAGCTTGAATGTTTTCTTTACATTGCTACAACTTTTACAGTTATGGTCAGTATTAATGCTGTCACCACATGATGTTATAGGAAAACAGAGTTTGGCATCGGTGTCGAGCTCAACGAGGAGGGTCAGAACTTAATGAGAAAGCAACAGGCGAGACTGGGCCGAAGCCTGGAACGTCTCTCCACTGAGCTCTACAGCAAGGACACACACTTTGTCCTGGAGCTCATACAGGTCCCTGCTCAAATATTTTAAAAGAATGCACCACATGCAAAGACTCTATTATGAAATAAATTGGTTTGTGTGCAGAACGCTGATGATAACAGTTATCCTAATGGTGGAGAGCAGCCAGCTCTCACCTTTGTGGTGGAGAGAGACTGCATCACCATTTTAAACAATGAGTGTGGGTTCGAGGAGAAGAACATTCGTGCCATCTGTGATGTCGGCAGGAGCACAAAGGGAAAACATAAATATGGCTACATTGGTACGTGAAAAAATTCTTGGTATTCGCGTATAGCTGCAGTATGTGTTGTAAAATGTGTGTTTTTGTCTCTATGCTCCCACGGCTTGTTTTTACCAACACCTCTCAACTTTGTGATACAGGGCAAAAGGGCATTGGCTTTAAATCGGTTTTTAAAGTCACCAACTGTCCTGAGATCCACTCCAATGGCTTCCACATTCAATTCGACAAGACCAGCAGCCCCATGGGATACATTCTGCCACACTGGGTTGACCTTGAAAGACCCGTGGGCTCTGTTGCCAAGGAGATTTCTGAGAAAAGGTAAAAAAAATCACAAGATGTTTAGATAAAAAAGCATTGATATTCCACTCTGGCATGCTTTGAAAACTGTCAAAATGAGTTAATGACTTAAATATTAAAAGCCTTTCTGAAATGGATAACACAATAAAAAAAATTAGCTTTAATTTTTACTGTTTCTTTATGAAGTTTAACATCCTGAATACGAAAATAAATCAACGATACTCACAAAAACATTCGGTATCATACTCGTATGCAGAAATGACAAGGTACTTGCATAACACTGAGCTCAAAACAACAGTTTAACATAAAAGTTACTAAAAATGAGTCGTCCAAAACTTCAGAAGTGTACATTTGGTAGTTTTTGTCTTTTATGACTAATACTGTCCTCACAAACCAAGTTCCAGATGTAGTCACCCATCATCGCTTCATCCCACCTTCCCTGTGATACAGACATTTCTAGGAATATTCTGACAGTGACATTTGGAAAATCATTTTAAAAATATGTAAAAAAATGTGTACAGTTTTTGTTTATTTGCAATATACCAACATATCGTAATTAATGATATAAGCTCAAAATTTACTTCAGCTAAATACTGTATACACTAAAACATTGATGCTACATGAAAATAAATAATGTATTACCACAATAATTAGCATCACAGAATTGTACAAGAACTGTAAAAAGATCAGGCGAGAAAAAAGTTACACTGTGTAATACATCAAATTGTGCAGCGTGTCGACAGATGTATGATTTTCAACTAGTGGATGATTTTTCTTATAGAATTTTCTATAGACTTATTGAATATTGCTTTGCAATATGACACGAGAAATCAGGATTATTCTAGAAACCACACAGTACTCCTTAGCAACCACATAGCAACACATTCCAAAGCATTCAGAACATCATCGCAACTTCACTCATAACACCCCAGCATCATGGCGAGTTTTGCATGGACGTACGAAAATGTAAAAGTCTAGTTAAAGTGACACTTTTTGTGATTTTTAAAACATGTTTTATTAAAATGATTTTATTTCAGATGGACCACAAAGATCCACCTCCCTCTGCGATCAGAGAGCTACCAGACAAAAAACCTTTTCCATGATGTGCATCCCTCTCTTCTTCTTTTCCTCCATCGTCTTCGTTCCATCGCTATTTTCAATGAGGTAATAATGCGCCTTCCAGTGACCGCCTCATGCCCATCCATCCAGATGATAAAACACAACTTTTGTTGCATCTTTACAAGACGGAGAAGCATTCGATGACGATGACCCGCCGAGATTTGAGCCATAATGTTCTGGAGGTGGCACACACGGGTGGCGTCGAGCGCTGGCTTGTGGTCAAGAAAATGCTTTACCCTAAAAAGGCAAGTTGTTGATCTTTGACACACACTTGGTAGCATATGCTCAAATGAATTAAGGGTAAAATGATGCTTTCGTGTTGTTTACCTGCAACCACGTCCCAGATTCACCTTCTCTAAATTGGACTCTGTTCCGTCGTCTTGACATGGCATCCCACAAGCCTTTGCTTTTAATAAAATGTGCTGCTATGTTTAGGGTGTTACGCAAGTGTTCTGCTGCTTTATACCCCTGAGACTAAAAGTTTTAGGCACTCTCGTCTCTTTCAAACTTCATGCAAGAAGCCTTATTAGCAAAGTGCAGGGAATGTGGTTCTTTTGTCTGGGGGTTTGTGCAGTCACAATTTGTACTTTCTGTGCACTCCATCCACAAAGACAATTGCAGGTCTTTCTGTCTGTTTTTATCATAACTTCTTTACTGACTTGAGATGCACAATATGGCGTAGTGGTTAGACTGTGTTTTCAGGATTTTATGATTGTAACGAGGGGCATGAAAACCCACCACCCCTTCAACAGCAAGAACATAATTACTAAGAGCATAGATTTGGTTTGAACTTTGAGTTGAAATGCGTATGCGTATGCAATCTATACATATCCATCACGATTTGTTTCATTTTAAGTTTAGTTTTTTTCAATGGAGAGGCTCAGAGATTACGTTTTTTTGTAGGCTAACCTGGAAGTGCGTGCCGCTTGTTACCTCGACCAAATCCTTTGCATTTTTCCCATAGACTTTTGGAAGATCACAAAAAATAAGCTCTGTGATTAACAAAGGTTTATGATGTTTACACGTTTTGTCTATCAAGATAGTCTTTACAAATGAACACAACACTTGTTACTTTTGAAGCCTAAATACAATCGGCAGAAGTAAAAAGCTAACACGATGCTATAAATAGACTACACTTCAGGTCGCTTGATATCAACGTCACCACCACCTCCGACAACTCTTTCTAACGTGTTCCCTGGTAAGTGATTACTCTGCGAATGAATACGCATCTATGTTTTAAGAGATTTGTGCCCATGTTGCATTATTTGTGAGCTTTATATGCGCGATGACGTCTAACGTCCCCGTCAAAGGAAGTAGTAGTTTTTAGCAACTTGTTAGCAACCGCCGTTTTTAAGACACAATGAGGCTTTAAAAAATCACAAGCGGGTTATAATTGGTGTGTTTTATGTCATAGAATAAAACGTGAAAATATTAGAGGTTTTGTTTACCACAGACCTTATTTCGGGCGATTTACCTAAAACCCATTAAAAAAACCCATAGACTTTGGAGCGATGGAACCAGAAATCCTAAAATGCTAACTCGCTTACGGGTTTTGCATACAAAAATACGTCATCTCTGAGCCTCTCCATTGTTAATACTACACTTGCAAAAGTGATATTCAGGAAAACTACACTCTTGCTTATGTGATATTGCATGTTATAGAATGCACAATGTTCGTGATGTCACACAGTTTTAAGGTCCGTGTATCATCTGATCATTTGATTATTCCATTCAATATAACAAACGGAAAAATAAAAAAACAGTAGATATTTCTTTTTTCCGTAAAAAAAACGATGTTTTTCTTCTTATTTCATCTTGAAACGGGAAATCCAATAAATAAATAAACCAAAACGAAATAACGACCCCAATTACTGTTTTTCTCATTTTTGGGTGATGACGGATTTCTGCGAGCGCGGCAGCGCGCCTAGAGCTCTTCACGAATCTCGCGATCGATCAGTTATCATTTACAATGGCTTCACTCGAGCTGTACATGTTTCATATTCATCAAATGTTTTAAAATAATATGACATATCACGAGATATCGGAAAAGAGGCCGCATGCTCTCTGGGGAACACTGCAACATTATTATGGTCCCTCCGTGAGGTACATGCTCTGGCATGTTACCTAAAAACAGTAGCCTAAACTGATGCAATGTAATAGTGCAAACGACTACATAAAAACCTCACAGTTTCAACACAAACTGAACATCTTTTATGAATTACTCTATAGCAGGACAGTAGTTTTAGCTGGGGGAACCTAATGAACTCGGTTGAGTGAGGTTACGGGGGGGGAGGGGCTGTTCGCATCACATAATTTATAAATTACAAAAGTAATTTATGGATTTACACCTTTGCTGCTGCAAGCCAGCTGTGGCTACTTAATTGTTTACTTAAATGTCAGATATTAAAAGCAATAATGCTAACAAACTTCGACTGTAAGCTCTGGAAAGTATTGTATGTGAACGGCAGTGTTCAATATATATTTTTGAAGTATTTTCCACAGTCATGTCCTCCTCTCTCAGTGTGACTCTTTTAGTGGGAGTGAAAGTACAAACAAAGCATATGCAAATGCATTCATTTCCATTTCGAGCTTTGCAAGTTCGCATGCACTTGATCCCGTTAAGCGGCTGTACATTGCGCATGCGCAAAGCGTGCGCGCGCAGAAGACCCTGGGAAATCACCCAAAAATGAAAAAACTATAATTAGGGTCTTTATTTCGTTTTGGTTTATTTATTTATTGGATTTCCCTTTTAAGGCTGAAATAAGAAGAAAAACATCGTTTTTTTTATTTTTTGTGAATACAGAAAAACGAAATATCGACTGTTTTTTTCTTTTTCCGTTTGTTATATTGAATGGAATAATCAAATGATCCACGGACCTATTAACCTGAGCTGAGTGTTTTTTGGATCTGTGTTTGTAACAGGTTAAAGAAGATATGGAGTCAACAGAACTAGCCTTGGCGTTCCAGCTCAGCGACTCGTCTTCGGGTGACGCGATACCTCAAAAACAGCCCGTCTTTGCCTTTCTTCCACTTCGCAGCTTTGGTTTCCGTTTCATCATCCAAGGTTCAGGATCATATACGTGACTCCTAGTTTTTTTCTGTAAGTGAATGTCACGTTTTCCAATGTCATTTTTTCTTTTTTAGGTGATTTTGACATCCCGTCCTCCAGAGAGGATGTGGACAGGGACAGCTCCTGGAATCAGTGGCTCCGCTCGGAGATCCCACAGCTGTTTGTGCATGCCATGGACGTCTTCAATGTAAGAGAGAAGTGGAAGACAGCATTCTTCCATTCATGCAAATAAACCATTTACATTAGATTTGCTTTTTAACTCCAGCCTGAGATGGAGGTCATGGCAAATACCGTTTTCTTTTCTATATTGATTTATTTAGTATTAAAACAGGAAAATAGGATTAGACCTATTAAAAGTTTACGTCACAGCCATGAATTATTTGCTACTTGAGATTACTATTCAGTAGATGGTCTTAGAGGAAGAAACAGTCTTATTGTTAATATTTGTAGCTCTCTTTTTCTGGAAGAGTTTGTAAAATAAATGTGTATTTTTATAAATGAATTGACCCTAGACAACAAAACCTGTCTTAAGGGACAATTTTTCGAAATTATGATTTTTACATCATATGAACGCTGAATAAATAGGCTCTCTATTGATGTACGTTTGTTAGGATAGGACAATATTTGGCCGAAGTCTGGAATCTGAGGGTGCAAAAAATCTAAATATTGAGAAAACTGCCTTTGAAGTTGTTAATTAGAGACGCTGTAGCAGGCCGTTGCTAAGAAGAAGCAGGTTTGTTTTAAAGCTCTCTATTGGCTTACTGCTGTAATGATGTTGTGGAGAGTAGATGAACCCGAAGGCTTAACATAGATATCAAACTTGAGTGGGTAATTCTCAAAGAGCGGCCAGCATTAAATTTACGGTAGGAAATGTACAAAATATCTTCATGGAACATGATCTTTACTTAAAGTAGAAGTTCACCCAAAAATCAACTTTGTGTTATTTTTTACTCACCCACATGACGGTAAATATGTTTAGAGAACTTCCGGCGTCTTCGGAGCACAAATAGAGATATTTAGGTGACAGCCGAGAGATTTCCAGGCCTCCTCATAGACACCATGGTGTCAATTTTTGCCAAGGTCCAGATAAGTACTAAAGACATTGTTAAATTGGTCCATCCGCGCATAGTGGCTCAGCTGAATTTTTTTTAAGCGACGAGAATGCTTTATGTGCGAAAAACAAACCAAAATACCGACTTTAATCAATATATTCTCCTCTGTCTTGTCAGTGTATGGTGCGCGTTCATGAGAGCACTTTTAACACATAAAGCATTGTCATCGCTTCAAAAAAATTAAACTGAGCCACTATGCGCGGATGGACCAATTTAACAATGGCTTTAGTACTTTTCTGGACCTTGGCAAAAACTGACACCATGGTTTCAATGAGGTGGCCTGGAAAGCTCTCGGAAGTTCTCTAAGCATGTTTAACGTCACGTGGGTGAGTAAAAAATCACACAAAGTTTATTTTTGGGTGAACTATCCCTTTAATATCCTAATGATTTTTAGCATCAATGAAAAATCGATAATTTTGACCCATACAATATAGTTTTGGCTATTACTGCAAATGTTCCCGTGCTACTTAAGACTGGTTTTGTGGTCCAGGGTCACAATTTTGCAAATACCTGCAACAGTGTGAAACTAACAGACACGGACCAATATATACAACACATTTCATAACTTTGATTTCATGGGGTCCTTAAGGATATTTACACTACAGTACATGGTGTTAACAATCTTTGTGTTTTATCAGAGTAAGCATTCACATGCGTGTTAATCCCACAGCAACACCCAGAGTTCAGTGGGCTGGGAGGACTGTGTTACTTCTTGCAGTTTATCCCTCAGCCAAGTGAGATCCTGGACTTCTTTAATCCAGTAGCCAATCAGATCATTCATCTACTTAAGGGCAAAGCGTGTCTCCCAGCAAAAGTGGACAACGGTAAGAGTTAATCCTTATGTTTAAGGGTGTGTTCAGGAAAGCGTTTTGTCCTAAGGATAGCAGCTGGTGTTTTTATTCACACCCAGCAACGGTTTTGTCCTCTGAAAAAAAACTGAGCTCGTCAATGTCATTTTTTACTCAGCCGTTTAATTACAGTTCAGGAGGGTTGGGACAAAAACCACACCAACTAATCAGCACATCTTACTTGTATGTACAGTATGTCTATGTACAAGAGCTATAAACAATGCTGGAGTTCATATTTCTGTCTTGGAGGATTCATTTCTGTACCAGATGACATCCACCGACCTCAACAATAATAATATTTGTTGATTTAACAAACTTCATGCTAAATTAGGAACTACTAGCAACACATTACTTAATATCATAGCAACCAAAACATCTCAGCTGAAAAAACTGTAAAGCTCTCGCAGCCGGCATTTTCAAATAAACGCCTGGTGTTTTCAGACGTGTTAAAATGCTTTGGTGTACACACGGCCTAACCCTAAATCAAAATGTATTCTATTCATTTTGTAATAATCAAACATCTGTCATTTGTAAAAAACTGTTTTTCATAATCTTGTGTTCAATTTAAACAGTAGTGAGATTTATCTGCTGTTAAGATTTTGGGTGCGTTTACACTTGGCATTAACATTCGACCTGTATCTGGATGTTGTCCACATACACATTGAAAAGACAAGTGTAAACGTGCTTCTGATCGGACTGTTATCCGATCAGCGTGTCCTGATCCAGAGGTAGTCGAGGACGCATTGTGATCGGATCTCAGTGTAATGTAAACGCAATCCAGACATCTTATCTACATTTACCGGCACAACTTCACAGAAAACCCCGCCCGCAGTCATTATTCTCTCGTCTGTCCGAAGCCTCTCAGACTGCGGAGCAGCTGACAAATACAGAGGAAAGTTTACTCTTGCTCACGCACTCTTGCACAGTCGTTCGTTTTCCCACGAAATTATCATTTCCCATAATCATTATCATGGATACTTTAACCTACAGAGGAGTTATGTCAAATCACACGAGATGTTTTACTTGACCACTTCAGTTGTATCATCGCTGTATTTGTGACTGCCATGAATGGCGTTGACTCGCACACACAGCGCCAGCTTAAAACGCATCATTTGTTTATTTTCATGTCACAGACACGAATGCCAACACTATACCAGCTTGTTTCTAACATACGTGTGTGTATTTACTGTAGCCTATACGGCGTAATCAACTCTCCGGTTCCCCCCGAGGGCTGCTGCCGCTTGTGTCTCGTACGGCTCTCACTAAATCCTTGGTGTTTCGAGTCTGACGGCATCACCCAAACGTGTTTTTTTCATCTTTTTTCGAGTCTGACGTCATCACCCAAACGTGTTTTTCATCCATTTTAACAATCACAGGTAGT
>NW_026633995.1:0-1306 GCF_024868665.1 Triplophysa rosa
GAGAGAGAGAGAGAGAGAGAGAGAGAAGGATTCATCTTCACATTTGCTATCAATTTAGCGTCTGAAAATAAGCAGTCGTCCTCTTGAGTAGCACCAGCAATGAGGAATGTTCTTATATCAATGAAGAAAACAGAGAAATGAGGTAAGGTATAGAGATGAGCTTTAGTAACACCAGATGTGTGGCAGGTTTTTCAGACCTCAATGTGACCTGTAGTTTGAGCAGAGTCATGTGCCACCTGCTGACCATATCACACACACACACACACACACACACACACACACACACACACAGACAGCAGCACAGAAACGACCCGTGTGTGTTTTTTGTCCACGTGGTCAAAAGCGAAATTCCTCTGTCCTTCTGCGATGCAGAGGGTTTTAGGCTGTTTTTGTTCTGTAATGTGTCGCTTACCTTTCCTGTGGTTTGGGTTTGGTTTGGTTTGGAGTGTGTTGTGCTGTTGAATATCATGTGTGTGATGCTGACGCCTCTCCACCATGCGTGTACGGAGAGGTCAGTTTCCAGGTCCGTCTGCAAGAATAAACCGATACAATGCAGTATCGTTTACTTCACTTCCCAGCATGCATTTCTCCTGATACTGTATGGAAACATGACGGTTACTGTTGCTATGGTTTTCAAAAACTCAAAACGTGATGGTTTTCAACTACCGACTGCAAAGCAACATTTTGACAACCACTAAATCGAGATGAGGCCGGGGGTGGGATTATCCGAGTTGATCCAGTCAATCAATGAAAATTTCTTGTCCGCATCTTTGCATTTGCATAGCAACACCTTACCATCCTCCGAGCGTTGAAGTGTCATTTGCTGTTTCAGGAACGACGCTGTCGAGTCGCATCATTTTTTTAGTTCATCTGAGTTAAGAACAAATTTCACTGAGACGGACTGACTGTAAATTGTGATTCCTTGTGTTGTTGTTGAGCACATGGGTAAATGCTCACATCTTCGTACACCGATCTGGCATGACGTCTTTTTCTGACGCACAGTTGCAGGAGAACGGCGTCGTGGTCCAATAGAGAGAGAGACCAGATGTTTCTTTTGTTTAGATTTGAACTGGGCTGAAAGGAAGAGTGTAGGAGTCAGTGGGCGGTCGGGGTGTAAAGCAACCAAACCATTCGCAGTTGAATAGCTCTGTACATGTGTGTGTGTTCTGTGTACATATCTGAATGTATATTTGAGCTTCTCAAATCAGGTGTATCATATATGCATGACTTCATGTGCGTGTTTGTATGTGTAAGTTGTCCTGTGTTGGCAGTCAGTCATAGGTGTGTGTGTGTGTGTGTGTGTGTG
>NW_026633996.1:0-1304 GCF_024868665.1 Triplophysa rosa
CACACACACACACACACACACACACACACTCACACAGAGCTAAAACATGCCAAGGCAGATGGTGTGACATTCTAAAAGCACAATCAAGCAGCCTATCAATAGGATACAGAGAACATTTTGTAAAGACAAGGGGATGATGGGTAACATTTGCTCCCAGAGAGGGGCTGGGTTACAGCGCCACCTTGTGGTGCTTTTCATTCCCATATGTTTGGACGTGGTTACTGATTGTTGACCTCTGATGAACATGGGCAGATGGACTCATCTCTGGACCAAAACAGAGCCTGGGGAGGTGAGATGGGTGTGTACCTTTGCTTCAAATGCATTAAATATTGGATTTTTATTATCCACAAAAGTACGATTTCAGACTTTCTGAATGGCCGCTGCGCAACCAGGATGAAAAAATACAAGAGTATCGATTGCACCTTCATCTTACAAAAGGGTTTTCACATGTTGGCTAAATACAATGTCAACCGTAGGGGCTGTCTTGGGTGAAAAGCAGAAAATCAAGTAGACCACCATCCTTAATCACACACCAAATTGCCCACTGTCACGCATAGTTTGTCTCGGAGCGCCTTAGATTCATTTGATACATTGTTCACTCACTCATCTCCGTTGTGTCAATTGTCCACGCTCTACAAACCAAGCAACAGCTCAGATCAAACAAACATTACTGTCTGCTCAGCACAGACCTCAATAGAGGCCAAAATAAAATTTCTAAATCAAATCTGTGAAACACTTTCACTGCGGGGAAATATAAATATAAACGCCACTGATCCGAAAATATTTCGCAGTTTTCCTCTGAGAAGTAACGGAGTGTGTTTATGTCCGTGCCAGGCATCCTCCTAGGCGAGATGTACCCTGCAGAACTGCTGTTGGCAGCATGCACCGCTTATAGTTGGCGCTAAACTGAATAGGAACCGCACTTTCTCTATGTTAAAAAAGAACGACAAACCTCTATCATCCGAGGAGCATTTCTAGCTAAAATGACCTGCCTGCAGTCTTCAAATGTCTAAGTTTATGGGAATGGGGAATATGTAGGGTATGCAGAAGCGCTATAAGTTGTGTGTCACTGCAGAGCGGTGTGACCGGCCTGCACTAGCTCTTGAATTATGTCATTGTCCAGGGAGTCGTGTGTGGAGCGTGTGGAGTATCAGTCAGAAAATCCCATTTGGATTTCAAATGCTCTGTTGCGTAATCCTGTGAGGACAGGATGAGAGGGTTGTTGAGAGAGAGAGAGAGAGAGAGAGAGAGAGAGAGAGAGAGAGAGAGAGAGAGAGAGAGAGAGAGAGAGAGAGAGAGAGAGA
>NW_026633997.1:0-1301 GCF_024868665.1 Triplophysa rosa
GTGTCTGTGTGTGTGTGTGTGTGTGTGTGTGTTTGTGTGTATATATATATTTATGTATATTCTTTATATTTATTTACCATGCTATTAATGTCATACTAAACTTTAATAGGAAATGAAAAGCAACACAACAATGTTCAGAAAGTGCTGTAATTCTTCGTTTGATCACTTTACTTAAAAAATCACTTTCAACTTAAAAAAATGAGTACAAATGGTAAAACCTATAAATGTTAAGTTGGACCAATTTAAATTTCCCAGGTAAAAAAACTGTAAAAAATTATGAGTTGGATCAACTTAAAAACTAATATTCCAAAATGGTAAAACCTAAAAATGTAAAGTTGGTTCAATTTAAATTTCACAGCTGACAAAAGTGTAAAAAATGATCAGTTGGATCAACTTAAAAAATTACTTCAATTGGTAACACTTAGAAACATTAAGTTGGTCCAACTTAAATTTCCTTATCTACGAAAAGTCACCATCATGGTGATCAGTGTTTCCTTGAGTTGAGCTATTGACCCCTGACTTTCATGTTCAATTTTGTTTGCCATTCTGTGTTTAAAGCTCATTTGTGACTTTAAAATGTGTGTGTTTTGAGAATGAGAATTTTATTAAGACACTTAATGTTAAAATATCATTTATTAATATTGAATTAAATTAAATTATTAATTAAATTACATTTAGAAAATTACACTAAAACATTTGTTTATGTTGTTATTGCGTCGCATTGACCAGCAGATGTCTCCAGCGTTTCATGTGTTGAGCGCTTTGAAACAGGGAATCATAATCCTGAAGCAACTGGTTTAATTGATTCAAAGGTTAAAAAAATCGTAATTTCTCTCATCACTGGTACACCCTTCCAAAAAGAACAGTTTATAATAGAACAATAAACATGTTGTCCAGCTACCCCTTAAAGAATAATTCTAAAATACTTTTTTAATTCTCATGTCCCTCGGTGAAACCCACATCACATTTATCTACAGTATAACCAAACATATTGGAGAAAGTGGTTAATATAAAGTCAATATAATGGCCCTGATAATATCAGACTTGCTATATAACATTTACAATTTGCAGATACTATAAAGATAAATGATACTGTAAGTACTGTAAAAATTAGTACGAAGTACGAAAGTATCTAAATTAATCCAGGAGCTAACAAAATATATATACAGAAAGAGAGTGTGTGAGGGAGAGAGAGACAGCATGTCAACCTGGCAGTTAAACACTGCACTGTAAAAAAATTCCCTGTTAAATTACAGTAAACAACTGGCAGCTATATTTGCCAGCACATAGCTGTAATTTTA
>NW_026633998.1:0-1301 GCF_024868665.1 Triplophysa rosa
ATATATATTGTCAAATGTTTCATTGGTCACTAAGTCACAACTACAAAATTAAAATTACATCTCCAATTTAAGCATTCAACCAAAAAACTGCCCAATTAAAGAAAATGATCTACCGCTGTGGGTAAAGCTGGTTCACAAATTACGCAACATACAGTAACAAAAGATGACAAATTGATCACAAACCACAAATACGACTAATAATTAGTTTCTTGTGACCTGTGCTGGAAGAAGGTCTCCAGTGCTTTGCAGATGGTGTATCTTTCTTGTAGGGTGAGGAGGTGATCAAGTTGTTGGCTGAAGGTACGGCCATGCACCCGGATGCTGGGGGGCAGGATCTCAGCCACCCACTGCAGCGAGCTGAGGGCCGGAGACCGTGATCGAGGAACTGTGGGCGTGTCCTCTGGTTCTGAATCTGACAGAGGATAATCTACCGGACCCTCCTCCACCACTAGAGTGGGCATGGCACCACTGCCCTGCAGCATGGACACCACCTTGTCATGGGAACAGTTCCTGTACATCAAATCGACAGGAGCAGTAACATTGTAAACAAATTGAAGAAAAAAACATAGTGACTATTTCCACATCCAAAGCCTGGTGGCATTTGCTAAATGAAATGAAATATTACTGTATATATCTACTGTCACGGGCAGTGTAATTTCACAACCTCCTCAGCCCCCAGAGGCCAGTATGAAGTAGAGCACTTACAGTGTCAAATACATGGATGTGCTTTTGAGCACAGCTGAAAGACAACTGATTTACATTTGATTCCAATTGTAGGGTGTGTTTTATGTTTTTATATATAAGATACAGATGATATTTGAGATCTGGTAATGCAATAAATAATGTTACTAGCTATTGTAATAACACTTTATGTTATGTAACTGTCAAAGCGTCACACAAAAATAAGCACACCTCATGTCTAGTCCATTAAGGAACAATATGCGGTCTCCTGGTTTCAGGCCACAAGCCTCAGCTGGACTTCCTGCAATGGGGGAAAAATGGTTTGTCACTGGAGTGAACCCTCAAATACCAGCAGTAAATAATACATTTACATTTATTTATATTGAATAAAATGGATTGTAATTATATTCGCAGTGATATTAGCAAAGCATATGTGTCTTTATATATAATATACAGTATATACAGTATATATGGTGTGTGTGTGTGTGTATACAGTACATACAGTATATAGTATTATTTTAACTTGCTTACTTTGTTTGATTTTGAAATGATATCCATGAAGTCAACCAAGTGTTAACCGTTTGTGTATGTTTTGTAATGTTTTATAAAAATAAAGACAA
>NW_026634000.1:0-1293 GCF_024868665.1 Triplophysa rosa
GTAAAAGCCTGCCATCGTGTTACGCAGAGGTAAGAATTCGCTTTTATCCAACCTCTAAATTTATTTCATGTAGACTCTATACCGTGAAGTAACAGGTTATGTTTCTTTAATTAATATGGTTATTATAGCATTTTGACATTAAATGAATAGTTCCATCTAAAACAATAATCTTATTTACTCAATTTACTCAGTTTCAAACTTGGGACTTTCTTTAAAGGTTGAATATGTATTTTTTGGGAACACTTTACACTAAGGTCTCATTTGTTAACGTTAGTTAATGTATTAACTAAAAATGAGCAGTGTTTATTAATCATTGTTAATATAAGTAAATACAAATATTTATTCATTGTGTTAATTAGTTCAGAGGGCATTTACTAATGTTAGCAAATCCCATTTTGATTTTAATAATGTGTTGTGCAAGGATTGTTTATTGTTGATCCATGTTAACTAAAGTAGCTAACTAATATATAACATGTATTATACATTACATTATTGTAAAGTGTTACTGAAATTTTGATCATCTGTATCACAGAGTTTTAAACATTGTTCACAGAAAATCTTCCCTTTTTATTTTTCAGACGATTTGTTAGAATTAATCCAGAAAAGGGGACCAAGGCTGCCAAGGGAAAGCTGACGTCAAAAAAGACTGGGAAAACTGTGCAAAAGAAAACCTTTACAGTCAGTCTATGTGTGTCAAATCTTTTGAAAAAACGAATGGACTTTGAGTTGCACTTTATTTCAAATGTGACACTCCCCACCCATGCTTTTAGAAACACTCACCCCTTTCATATTTTTGTTTTTAAAAAAGAGGGTGGGCTGGTGTTTTTATTGGTTTGTATATTATAAACCATGTTTTAATATTTAAAAAGGGCTATGTTAAAGCCGTTTGTTAAAGCCTTGAAAAGTATATATTTTTTATTTTATTTTAATAACAAATTTATATTAGTGGTTTTTTTAAGCTACATTTGTATTTTATGTTAAAAGCATAGTTTACCCCAAAATGTAAATTCTGTCATTTACTCACCCTCAGGTTTTCAAACCTGTATAAATTTCATTGTTCCGCAAAATGCAAAGGAAGATATTTGGAAGAATGTCAGTAACCAAACATATCTCATCCTCCATTAACTGCCATAGTAGGGAAAATAAATACTATGGGAGCCAATGGGGTGAGATCTGTTTGTTTACTGACATTCTTCCAAAATATCTTCCTTTGTGTTCAGAACAAAGAAATTTATACAGATTTGGAAAATGATCACAGAACTTTCATTTTTGGGTGAACTATCCCTTTAAATT
>NW_026634001.1:0-1293 GCF_024868665.1 Triplophysa rosa
AATGTTCACACATTCAATGACTACTGCAGCACAGTAAAGATTTTTATTTTGCTGTTGTTGTACATGATTCTTACCTCGATGTCTCATTTTGCGGCGACGGTAGATCACAACACCAACAACAGCAGCAATAACCAGGAGGAGAAGAGAAACACATATTCCTGCTATCACACCTGAAGAGGGACCTTTGGGGGATCTAACATCTTCACCATCACCATCACGGCTGTATCTTTCACGCGCTTCTGTAACGACTGAGAGACAGTTATTCATATTAATAATGTCATAAACAATAGAAAACATCATCAGATACGATTAAAATACTCAATGTTTATGTGGTTTGTAAGTGAATCAAACCAGATTAAGATCCTGGCTCCACTAGTGTGCTTTCATTTGAAAACGCCCTTCGTCCACACTAGTGTTTTCAAGCGGTTCCCAGATGCTGCCCATCCACACTGAAACGCCTACATCCATGTACTGCGCATGAGTTAACCCCAAGACACATCAGCATCTGTCATTTCTGTCAGCCGTTTATTTACTTTATGCATTATTATGTAGCGGGAATGTGGAGCAAAGACACAGTTTTTTAAACAGACGGACAATGAAGTAACTTAGAGATGTTGCTGCGGGTAACACAAGACTATAAAGCTGCGAAAGTGAAACTGAACTCGCGCTCTGCTGCCAAACAATAACTGGGAGTAATTGAATATTCCATCTCCTAAAATACAATCTAAAGTATGCACGAACGAAGTGTGGGAACAAAAGAATCATTCTATGTAAAAGCGAATGCTCACCCAGACCTGCCTGAAACGCCTCGTGTAACCACACCCCCACAAATCTACATCAGTTGGTGGTCTGATTTGATTAAGACCGCCCAAATGTATACGCAAGTAAGGAGGGCGTACCTGTCAGTACAATTGAAGAGGAACCTGATGTTCCAAATATGGTAAGAGGCGTTACATTTCCCTCACACGCTTGCAGTATTCCACCAATCACTACACACTGGTTAACTGACCAATCATAGCACACCTCGCTTTTCAGAGCCATGAGCTTTGTCAGAAAATCTGCGTGTTTCAGAGAGGCGGAGCAAAGAGGAGATACAAATATGCACAGTATGTGGAAAATACAGCGTTTTTGAAAATTAAATCATGTATACACATTGCATTACATCTAAAACAAATTATAATATTATTTTTAGCCGTGTCATTTGACCCCTTTAAAGAATGTCAACAATGCAAACACACAGCACTTATCCAAACATTAAAATGTGGGCTATAAATCTATAAATGGATCATTTTG
>NW_026634002.1:0-1290 GCF_024868665.1 Triplophysa rosa
AAGTTAATATTAGCCACTGGACTCACCATTATGTCCTACCAAATTCTACAACATCATAACTATAAGTTATACATTTTGTTTGGTTTGCAATCAAATTATCTTTGATTACCATTGGGTATCGCTCCATATCCATTTTGTGTGGCTGCAGCTGAAGCTCCATAACCTTATGAGAGAAACATATAATATTATCGGCATCTAGTGGTGAGATTGCAAATTGCAACCGATGGCTCACTCCACCCCTCCCTTTCTAAGCACTATGGTGGCTGACACAGAACCAAAATGTTGTCACGTTTGCCGAAGAAGATAGCGTATTTACGAAATGTGCTTAGGGCTATTATAGAAACAACATGGTGAATTCCATGTAAGGGGACCCGCGGGTTATGTCGATAGAAATAGCTCATTCTCAGGTCATAAAAACATAATGCTTCATTATGTAAGGTCTTTAAACACCTCATCAACACATTTTTGAGCCTAACAAAACCGTTGCTAGGAGTTGCAGACATGTTTTAAAATGGTACCATGTTTTAGGCAATATGACCGTGATTAAGAAAATGTAAGGTTGGATTTGGACAGGGTAAAGTAACGAATTACAAATACTCATATTACTGTAATTGAGAACATTTTCTCAGGAATTGCACTCTAATGAGTAGTTTAAAACTGTGTACTTTTACTTTTGAGTACATTTTAAGTGCTGTAACGGTACCACTACTTTTTTTCTACACCAGCCGTTAGTTAACTTTTTTTTCAGTCACGGATAAGAGAATAATCATTAGTCACAAATCACAATCAGTGAGATAAAAAATCCTGAATCACACCTTGCTTAAACTTCTGTTCATGTTCAGTTTAATTTTAGAGCACATTTTAAAACAGCCACAGGTCGACAAAGTGCTATACAATAAAATTAAGAGAACAACAAGGAAATAACTGACAGTGCTATGAACTAAAAGCCAAGGAGAAAGATCAGTTTTAAGACAGGATTTGAACTCAGATAAATTGGAAGCTGATCTAATGTGATTAGACAGGTTATTTTAAAGGATAGGGCCGGTCAAGTAAAATGATTTGTATCACCTTGTCACTTGTTTAGGCAAGTTCTAGGGATCTGAAGGAGGAAGTTTCCCTCTGATCTTAGACTTCTTGCGGAAATGTAGGGGTGGAGTAAGTTTGTCAGGTAAGAGGGTGCTAAATTATGTAATGATTTGTAGACAAGAAGCAAGATTTAAAATTCGATTCTATAATGATTTGGCAGCCAGTGTAGGGATCTCAAAAGCAGGATAATTTTTTATGTCCTGT
>NW_026634003.1:0-1290 GCF_024868665.1 Triplophysa rosa
TTATAAAAAATACAAAACAAAAACCCACGATGGGGTGCAAAACAAAACAGGAACTAGGAACACGGAAACAAAACAAGAAATCTAAACAAAACACTTCCCACGAGGGGGCAAGAAACAGAACTAAATCAAAAATGGGACACGACAAATTAACACGAGGCAAAACGGGAACCACTCACAAAATCCAACAGACACAGGGTAAGTACAGGACTGATCCACGAAAAACATGCACATACACGGTACAAGAGCACAGGACAAAGAAACCAGAGGGTATATATAGGGAAGACAAACGAGGGATAACGACATGGGACAGGTGTGGGAAATCAAACACTTAGGGAAAGATAACAAGGAAACGAGAGGAATGGGGCCAATGACAAGACACTGGAGAGAACGTATATTATTGTCAAACGGACAATAATATGTTTCTCTCCACACATAACCAAAGACTTTGTCATGGCTCTGCTACAGGACCAAGAAAAACATGACTAAGGAAGCAGAGCCATGACAGTTACCACAGGGTTCATTGAGGTTTATATTGATGTAACCAAATTACACTCAAGTTTCATAAAACATTAAGCATACACATGGAATCAATCAACAATTGCTTGTATTAATACACCACCTTTAAGCCATGCAAAAGCCTGTTAGACACAATACAAAAGCACATGAGTTCACCAATCAAATAAAGTTTCTTTAAATCAGTCCAGTTTAAACAGTTTGTGAAGTCTCAAAAGCCAAAATGAGTCCACAAAAAAAGTAAAGGAACTTCTCAGGGAATTCTGGATTGCACAAGCCTTACCCAGGTAAGCAAAAGTGTTCCACGTACAATCCCAGAAAGAGAAAACATTATAATCCACTGATAATGAGCACCAAAAACAAACAGGCATTTCCCAGTCCATGTGCTTGGCCAAAGTCTAAGTTCATGTGAATATAATTGGGCAGACCAAGACCATTTTCCAACACCTTTGCTTGCTGGCTTTTCAGCATGCCCTCTCTTCCTTTTAAAACAAAATGGCCGCCCCTTTATTTCCTGGAGGATATAAAAATAAAAGTTCTAAAAAAAGAACTCCATAACAAAAATGTACACAACAATTACCACCAAATAAATACCTGCACTTTATTTTTGTTTATTTTGTGGCAATGTCACAACACACTGAACTAAAATAAAAAAGAAACCAAAACCACAATGAGTCTCGTCGACATTCAGTGAGGTGAAAAACACTGATGGTGCTGAATGTCAATGACATGTACCTGTGAAGACCAGAGTAACATATGAAGTCTTCTGCTGACAGG
>NW_026634004.1:0-1280 GCF_024868665.1 Triplophysa rosa
AATAAAAGTACAGTCACAGGTATTTGTTGCAGAAACTGACCAAAAGCATTAAAAAAATATAACAAACAACTCGTTTCGAAGACCTTTTTGCACCAAAGCCGTACGACAACTTTCCATGAAGATGCCGTGAGTGTCCCTGTGTGAATGCATGAAGTCTGCTCCCATTCAAAAGATAAACCGGAACAGCTGCAGTCGGTCGCGGGAGCCATTACCATGGGCATGTTCAAGCTCAAACCGGTGCGCAACGTTTTGCTACGGTTTCCGGGTTGAACAACATGTTTCCTGGAAACGGTGTGCAACGGGGTTTGAGATACGTTTTCTCTTGTTTGGTGGGTGTGTCAAGAATTTCAGCCCAATCAGCAGCAACATGTGTAACCCACGCGGTATTAAAGAGACAGCTCGCACAATGGGAAGTAAAGTTGTTTACAAATGTGTCTTCTGCAGCTCGGTATACGCAACAATTGAAGATATTAGAATACATGTATTTTACAGTATTAAACACGCATTTATACTGATTTCATCAGGCTCCGAAAATTCTTCAAAAAGAACTCAAAGAATGGCCTTCTCAGCTTCCATAGTTCAACTCTTGCGTCATCACAACAGGGTGTTCAATCGCACCACGGTTTACGCTTAAAAAAACGTTTTGTCAGGGCTGAAAGCAGCCCATTTCACGTTTAAAGCCAACGAAATGACGCGTCGGTCACGAGACACGGGAGAGCCAATGGCATCGAAGCTGATGTAACTTCCGTAACGACATTGTGACTGCTTGTGTTATGTGTTTTATATTACGATAAATAAACGGTTACGTTACTTGCTCAAACTGTCTGAATAGCGTCATGTAAACGCAAATATCCTGGCCATTAAACTTAAATGAAACCCCGAAACATCATCATTGCAAATTATATCTAATATACATTTTCGTCGAAAATGTTCGAAAAACAACGCCAAAGGGGTAGTACCCTGCGCGTTCAAAAGTGACGCCGAAGGGCGCTGACCGAGCATAAATTAGGCTACGTTCACACTGCCACCAAAATCCGATTTTTTGCTCATGGAAGTGGCTCAGATCAGATTCACACTGTCATGCAGTAAACAGATCTGGGTCACATATGTGACCCTGGATCACAAAACTAGTCTTAAGTAGCACGTGAACATTTTTAGTAAAAGACAAAAATACATTGTGTGGGTCAAAATTATCGATTTTTCTTTTATGCCAAAAATCATTAGGATATTAAGTAAAGATCATGTTCCATGAAGATATTTTGTAAATTTCCTACCTTAAA
>NW_026634005.1:0-1279 GCF_024868665.1 Triplophysa rosa
TAGACTCCTCCCTGCGGTAGGAAGTGGTCTCTGTAGCGCATCCCCCACTTGAGGAAGTAGCGCTTACCCAGTGGCCTAACGGTTCCGGGCGGCTTCTCGCTGTTAGAGAAACATGGCCGCCACCTGTGAGGCCGAAGGTGGGTGCCTTCCCACCTTTCAAGAAATCTCTGGGACCCCCTACATACCCACTGGTAGGTTACAATTTCGCGGTAGCGCTCTCGGCTGACACGCCCACTCCAGTCACCGTCGCTTCGCTAGAGATTGTGACAGGGCACAGTGCTATGGCGTTTTCCATAGGAATCCCATCTGTCGGTTCGACACAACGTCGAGAGACCGACAGAAAGGGAACGTCTCGGTTACGGATGTAACCTTGGTTCCCTGATGGAGGGAACGAGACGTTATGTCCTCCTTGCCACAACACGTGCTGTCCACTGCAGCAGTCGTGAGAGGTCTCAGGCTCCTCAGAACTAAAGTGAATGAATGAGGCACGCCGTCTCCCTTTTATACCCGGATATCCGGGGGCGGAGTCCGGCATGCACATTTCAATCGCCAATTTTCATTAGCCTTTTCTAAGAAGTCGGAAGCGATTGGTTCTCAGGGACGAACCCCATCTGTCGGTTCGACACAACGTCTCGTTCCCTCCATCAGGGAACCGAGGTTACATCCGTAACCGAGACGTTTTGAAGTCAGCATTGAAAGTTGTGGTTGCGTTTTCTTTCAAATTAACATAAACATCTGACTGAAACAGCTTCTGTAATGAGGAAAAAAGTGTAGGGTGGTGCTTGAATTAGTTTTTTTTGGAATTTATTGGACTGTTGGAAGTTGGAAGCCTGTCCTGACTATCAGTATAGTGCCAGGCCCAGACCCAGCGCTGGGTAAAAAAAACGTACAAACACAGATGTTTGTTTAAAAATTACCCTCTGTTGGGTTGTTTCAACCTAAAATGCTCAGTTGTTTTAACCCATTCTTGGGTCAAATATAAACCATTTTCTAATTTAACCCAACAGCTGGATTTGGAACTCAATAACCCAGCATTTTTGGAGCGTAAGCTTTGGTTGTTTTAGAATTTCTGCAAAAGAGCCACTTTGGTGAAGCCATTGTTCTAAGTGCACATCTTGTTTTCTGTTAGCTGTAGGTGCAAAACAGATGCTTACATTTACGAATGCAGAACAGCACCAGTCATAGTTTTGTATGTAAATGTACATGCCATATGAGAACACAAAACCAGTCAATGTGTACTGCCATAGTTCATAACATCCTTCAAATGATCTTCTTTTGT
>NW_026634006.1:0-1277 GCF_024868665.1 Triplophysa rosa
TTCTGTTGGGGTTCTATTGTTTTTTTTCAGCAGGGTTTTATTCGGGCATTCAAGTGGGATTTAATCATCCCACCAATTGATTCCATCACATACCAGTAGACACCATTACAGCTTCTATTAAAACCAATACAAATCCCTTTAAAAGCATTAAAACCATTGCAACTTCTTTAATGGTTTCTCGGCAAGGTCTCACCCAATTTGATTACGATTATCATGTCAACGATTGAATATCACAATACAGATGTGTTGCATCCTCAATTTTCATACTGCACTTATAATTTTGTCTCCCTCACACTTTTACTGTTGCAGCTCTTTCTTGTCTGTTGTCAAAGCCTCACATTACAGCTATGCTCCAGAGGCACGCTTCTTTGATAATGCGAGCAGATCACTTAGAGACGCAATTGTGCATCTTTTACATGTCGATTGAGAGCTTTACATCTTAAACAACTTTCAACAGCTGTCCAATTTCAGAAATATATAAATAATGTGCTTTATTTACACGCAGCCACCTGCGTGTGTAAACTTCATGGAAAAAGAGAAAGAGAGACGCGCAAGTCACAGTCTGATAGATAGATGATAGTATGTGGTTTATGTCAAAAGCAACGTTTCAAATAAGACGCGACAATTGCCTCAGACATTACATCCAACAGAAACTTTTCGACCACCCTGATGGTGAAGCCCATATCCTCAGGCAATTTCGTAACACTGTCGATTATGAATATTTACACCCTAAACCCAAAGTTTGGACAAATGTCTGAGATAAATATTTTTTAACCAGCATGCACCAGATGCAGCAGAGGCCGTCGAAAACACTTTGCGGATGCGTTCATCTGTGTACGCCTGCGGGTGGGCGATCAGCAGGAAGGCCTGATGAGAAAATATGTTGTCCGGGACACCAAGCCATTTCAAAGACACGTTGAGCCTGTAGCTTATCAGCAGCATAAAAAAATGTCAAGCTCCCGTAACGCAAGTGCACAGGTGGAACCAATTTTGCAGTACATTTACACAATTATCCTGCTTGAGTAATCAATGACTGGCAGAGAAGAGGGAAGGCCCCAGATGTAAAGTGTGCGCATGTGAAAACAGGTGTGACTGTACCCTTCTGCGCTATCGTTGAGTCCCACACCCTGCCAAGTTTGCAAATTGAAGCGTGCAGCAACTCAGATAATGTGGCGACAATTTGAGGCTCAATTGCAGCCTTAAAGTGATACTGTAGTTTGCCCAAAAATGTAGATTCTGTCATTTACCCAGAATGGTACGGAGACTTTTATTCACTT